>NW_007255661.1:0-80506 GCF_000164805.1 Carlito syrichta
AGGGGCGGGCGCTCAGAGCCTCCCTGTGCGACCTGCGGTGCCCGGTGCCGGTCCGGGGAGAGAGCTGGAGGGAGCAGGGACCCAAAACTTCCCCGCACGCTGCAATACCTGGCCTTAGGAAATGAGGTAAAGTTTGTTGCTAGGTGGGCAGGGCAATGGAAGTCTCTTCCTGGAGAATGGCAAGGCAGTTTAAGCAGATCTGTTTTTCTCCGCTTGTCTGGGTCCTCTGATTTGGGGTCTCATGCTGAGTGCCTCAGCCAGGGTGGACCCAGAGTTCCAGAGCTCCAAAGTTCCAAAGGGCAGGCTCTAGACAGCGAGAGTGGCACTGGGACCCAACAGAGGACTTCAGCCAGAAATGGAACCAGCGTCTCTGAGGGGCGGGTGCCCAGAGCCTCCCTGTGTGACCGGCGGCTTGATGCCGGGTGCCCGGGCTGGAGACAATGCAGCCGGGGAGGGATCTGGAGGGGGCTGGGACCGGAGACTTCCACACACGAGTAGAACGGCAGCAGTGGGGTGGGGGCGCAATATCTGGCCTTGCGTGGGACTGAAGTTCCCGGGCCTGCCCCCAGCGCGGTTGGTGGTGGGCTGGGGGATGGGGGTAGCGAAGTGATAGCCTTTTTGGGAACTCACGTTCAGAGAATCTCACCAGTTCACCTATGCCGTCGCCATCTTGCCTGATGACTCTCAGAATGTACATTCTGTTGTTTTAGAGTGCAGTGTTCTTCTAATGTCAATTAGGTTAATTTGGTTGTTAGCTTTAATCAATTCTTCCATATACTAACTGACCTTTGTAAACTCATCTTATTAATTACTGAAAAGTTTTTTAAAATCTCCAAATATGATTACACACTTTTCCCTTGGTTTCACAATTTTTGATTAATGAATATTGAAACTTTCATATTTGATTTATACACACTTAAGATCGTTATGTCTTCTTGATTATCTGACCCTTTTATCTGATATTAACACAACCACATTTGCTTTCTTGAATTTAATCTTTGCAGGGAATGCATTTATTTCTGGTCTTTAACTTACACCCTGGCTGTATGTGTGTATCTTTGTCTTTAAATTATTTATTGCAAACAACATATAGATTATTCTTTTCTTTAATCCTGCTTGAAGATCTCAGCCATTTATTTGGGCTCTTTACCCTATGTACATTTAATCTAACTACTGAGATGCCTGTGCTTAAGTCTACAGCCTCAATGTTTGCCATGTATTCTTTGTTCCTTTGTTCTTCCTCCATGCCTTTTTTGGGGTGTTGCAGGAGGCACTGAATCAATATCCCATGTTTTGTCTTCTATTGATGTTTTAGCTATGCTTTGTTTTATTTTTAATGTTTACTGAACAGATTACAATATGTATCATGTCTTCACTCACTACCTCCATGACATCATTTTTTTTAGCTCCCAATATGAGTGAGAACCTGTGATATTTGTCTTTCTGTGAGGCTGGAAAGGGAGGAGGGTAAAGGGATGTTGGGTACAAAATATAGATGGGTACAAAATGGGTACAAAAAATACAGTTAGATACAATGAACAAGTTTTAGTGTTCAGTAATACAGTAGGTCCACTATAGTTAACAAGAATTTATACTATATTTCAAAATTGCTAGAAGAGAAGATTGGGAATGTTTTTAACACAAAGAAATTATAAATGTTTGAGGTGATGGATATCCCACTTATCCTGATTTGATCATTACACATAGTATGCAGGTATTACAATATCACACATATTCCATAAATAGGTACTGTCATTATGTATCAATTTTAAAAATAAAGACAAAAGCATGCCTTTTCCCATGTCTATACAGCTTTTGTATTTGCACATGCTGTTCCCTTATTCTGGATTTATATTTCCAAATATATTTTCAAGATTCTTTTTCTCATTTCCACAGATATTTTCAAGATTCCTTTTTAGTTTCCTTCAGATCATTGCTCAGGAGTTGTTTTATCAGAAAAGCTTTCCATAACTTCTTTATGTAAAATCATAATCTACCTCTATGAGTTTACTACTTTTGTATCTTACCTTATTTTTCTCCATAATATTTCCACATTTAAGGAAATATGATTAATTAAAGTAAAAAATACGACTGATTGCTTAAGGGGGTTTAATGTTTGAGTTTATCCAAATTAGTAATTACAAATCAATATGATTGTTGATTTTTAACACATTTCTAAATACTTTTCAGAGTCTATAAATTGCACTTAAAAGCTTAATACTTTTTTTTACTTTATAAATTTACTACTCATTTAAAAGTCAACTGGCTGTAAATGACGTTTTCAATGTTCAAAATCTTAGACCCTCTGTGCACCCCTCTTTCTTCAAATCTCCACTTAAAATTAACTTCTTTGTGGTGTTTTCTCTCATCCCTCAAGTCTGAGTTAAGGCTCCTCCTAGATACCTCTAGAGCATCCTTTCCTAAGAATATTTATCCCACAGTACTGGAGTTTCCAATTTATCTACTGTTACCTAGCACAGTCTCTGGCACATTGCAGGCACTCAAGAAATACTTGTGGAGTGAAAGAGCAAGGATAGAAGGAAGAAGACTGAAAAAGAGGGGAAAGGAAGGAAGGACCCCTCCTCTACTTACCTATATTCAATGTGCCTTCAATAATTTGCAATCCTGGTACCCTCACAAAGACATCACAATTTTCAAAATGAAATATATTAAAATATAAGCACCTTTTCAATTTAGTTAGATCTCATATAATTTAAGCTTTGCATTCAAGCTTAAGAAAGAGAGGAAAAATTCTTTCAAGCTATCAGGTAATGCTTGAGCAAATTCTTATTGGTTTACTAAGGCTACATACACATGGAGAGAATTTCAGAATATGAAATTCTGTTACTTTTGTATGTTCCATATAGTCCGAAGTACAATATGCACTATTACGAAATATGAAATAAAATGCCACTGTTTCTTGACTTAACATTTTCTGTCCTGTTGCTTGGTTACTTTGCTCTACAAAATTTCAATCCATTGTTGCCACTTGAAGCAGAAATGTTAAGGCAAGGAAAGCTTTGAGGACAATGCCTCAGTTCTGCAGTCTTTCCAAATCTTTCAGAAGACCCTTCAAGATACTTGTAAGTGCAAAAACAGCATTTCTTCCTACCTTTTTAACATTGTACATCAGTCCTCTTCTCTTTCTCCTATTCTTTGTCTTTTCTCCCAATCAGTGTCGTTCTGTCCAACTTTCTTTAAATACATCATAATCACCAGTGCCCTCACATCTGCTGTGTCTGTGTCCCAGATTGCCCATCTCACTAATACCTCTTTATCTCAACGCTCCATGAGAATCAGTCATCCCAAAACCTACACTACCTCACTCATGTCTGCAATATATTATTAAGTATCAACATAAATATAATTATATCTGGCAAAAAGCAGAAGATTTTTTATGCTGTAATATCTTTTCAGAAAGACACTGTGCTTGTTTGGCATGAATTGATATGCAAATTCTTTTCAGTTAGAAAGGGAAACCTTGAGGAGCCTGAGTCTGCACAGAACCATTTTACGACATTCTCTACAGAAGAAAAAATAATTGCTGGTTTCTCCTCTGGGATTGAAAGGAGTAGGACAAGAGACAAAAGAAATTGTGATGCATGATGGAGAGCCCCTGATTTAAAATGTGATCCCATCCATGTGTTGCTACATATCTACAGTAAACTTATAAATCTATGAAAGGCTTTCATGACAGAGATTTTGTAAGAAGCTGGTGAAAGTTGAGATTTTGCACTCACGTGGCAGGGATAAAATTACAACAGAAAAGATAGACGCAGTCAAGTGAAAGCCAAGTAAAAGGCATAAAAATTGAAGCAATTAAATGTTGGAGGTTTGAAGCACTTTCATACAAACTTCTCATGGCCTGTGGTTACTTGAGTTTTACAGTAGGCTCCTAACTTGGATGTTGTGATCCAGCATGCCTTGACCCAAATCTGTTGAAATAATTGAATAAGAATATAAAGCAACCTAACCAGGTACGAGTCCTGATGACTCTTGGAATTCACCTCAAAGTCGAAGCATTTTGTAGAGTAGCAAAGCAAAAGCCATTCACAAAAACCTGGGGCGATATAGCACATGGTCCCAAAGCCACTAGTGGAAATACCTTGAAAACCAAATAGCTTATAATTCTAGATGGGTATTGCAGAAAGTGGAAAAATTCCAGGATTGAAGTTCAAATTTTTGGCTGCCAACAGAAAAAGAATAGACCACAAACATATTACAAGGTGGATCTTTTTCAGTAAATGCTTTGGCAACGTGCTTGAAAGTCATTCTGAGAAATTAGACCTAGGTTGCAATTTTTAGCAAAGCTTTACAAAAAAAAATGTGGACTGCATGAAGAGGTTTGCAGGCCCCAAATTCTTATGATTAGTGACTCTAATTCAGAAAAATTAGAGTGGCATGGCATTAGCTAGTCTATGGGACTAAGAATAAACACCAAAATTGATGGGGAATTTAAATTAAGACAAATATAGTGCAGGTGCTGAGAAGTGAGCTTAAGCTGGTCCTCCACCCTGGTAAGACAGTGTGGTGGTCATGAGTATTGTGTAATAAGTATTTCCTTTCCTTCTCTCTTCCTAGCATGTGGGGATATTGCTATCCCCATGTGTTGGGCCTGGCCACGTAACTTGCTCTGGCTAATAATATGAGAGTAAAAAGGATGGAGCCATTTCCCAGCCAAGGGTATTCAGAATCAGCACACAAGTTGTCATCTCCTCTCCCACTGCCACTATGATCAAGGAAGCAAATGTTAAGATGGAGCCTCCATCCACATAGGCCTCTGGATCTCCTCAATGAATGTATATACATAATATGACTGAGAAGTAAACCTGTATTGCTGTGAGCTCTGGTGGACACACTCTAAGGTGACCCCTAATAACTCACATCTCCCAGTGTTCATGCTTTTGAATAAGTTCCCTCTTCTTGAATGTGGGTGGGACTTGGTTCTATAAATTGCTTCTAACCAATAGAATTCTGCAAAGGTGAAGAGAGGTCATTTTTTCCCTTTCTATATATCTGTTCTGTTAGCAGATGCACCAGTGAGTCCCTTCACTGGCCTTGAAGAAGTAAGCCGCTGTGAAATAATGGTCTGTACCGAAGAAGCCCAGTGGATAAGAAGTGGGGACAGCACCTAGGAGCTGAGGGTAGCCTTAAGCATGAGACTGATGCCTCACTCCTACAGCCACAAGGAGATAAATATTGCCAGTAAAATGAGGGAGTTTAGACCTAAATCTTTCTTTAATCAAGCTTCTAATCAAACTGCAGCCCCAGTGACACTTAATTGCAGCCTGGTTAGACTCTGATACAGAGAACCCAAAACCCCAACTTCAGACCTGCACAAACAGTGAGATAATTAGTGGGTGTGTTTTAGGACACCAAGTTAAGGGTAATTTGTTATGCAAAAATAGAAAACTAATACATACGCCATTGAGTTTTGAAAGTTGTTTGTTATTGCAGCATAACCTATCCTATTCCTTCTAACAAAAGGATCCAGAATATTGTCAAAATTTAAGTTCAAGATTTTGCCTGCAAATTTGTTTCCAATAAGAGTGTCCTCAACTTCTGGCAGATTCCAAATATACACTTGTTTTGCTTGTCTTGGTACACATTGTGTGCTGCCACACGCGGTGGGCTTGTCCTCATATGTGTGGGTCAGAATCTGAATTCTTCAGAAAAGGGTCATGTCTCATTTAGTTTCTTATTCTCAAAGCTTAGTGTGATGTCTGGAAGTTGGGTCATGGTTATTAGAATGAAATAGAATGGAAAGGTAAGGAAGGAAAGGGAAGGGAATAAGATGGGATGGGATGGGATGGGATGGGATGGGACGGGATGGGACGGGATGGGATGGGATGGATAGGATGGAATCCCTGACTGGTCATTTGGCTGCAGCTCATTGGCCTGGATGTCAGTAACTCTGTAGTTCCAGAACATAATGTGTGGTGGAAAAGAGGAAGAAGACATGACTTTGCTACTGAAAAGGGAGACATGAGATTCAGATGAGATAAATTAGGTTTTGTCTCTAAAAAATTTGGAATTGGGACTCATTGATAATAGCATATTCTGGTCATTTAAACTGAAGGAAAATAAACTCAGAAGGTGTGTAGGTGGCCACATGCACAAAGATGGAGGGAGTGGTCACCAAGCAGAGAGAAAAATAAGAAAGTCACAAAGACTGTAAAAATAAGAGGCAAGGCAGGAAGTAGTAAAGAGGACAGGGGCAACAAATTGACTGACTTTTTGATAACTGAAGACTTTTCATTGTCATCCTTGGGTTTATTAGGATTAAATGCCTCTTTTACACTTGAAGCAAATTGTCTTTCACTTAATTTGAAGAATGAAGTTTCTGATTTGTATCTCTAATAAGATATGTTGTTTCTTGAAAGCCTGTTTGTTTTTATGCTAAATTCTAATGCACTCCGTCACATGAGGAAGATTCTCTAAAGGATAAAGCAAGGCACTTTGGAAATTATAAGCAGCAAGATAAGGCCATATTTAGCACCTCCTACTAGTAAGCAGTTGTGTTATTTCAAGGCATGAGTTTTTAATCTTAGGTCCATATTTTCCTAATGAGACCATGGGTAGAATTCAGGTAGTCTAGAGGTCCCCAACTCCTGGGCCATAGACCTGTACTGATTCATGAACTGTTAGGAACCAGGCTGCACAGAGGAGGTAAGGGGACTCTGCCTCCTGTCAGATCAGTAGGGACATTAGATTCTGATAGGAGCACAAACTTTATTGTGAACTCCACATGCGAGGAATCTAGGTTGCTTACTCCTTATGAGAATCTACTGCCTGATGATCTGAGGTAGAGCCGAAGCGGTGATGCTAGCACTAGGAAACAGCTGTAAATACAGATTAATATTAGCAGTGAGGTTTGACTGCACATCTCCTCCTCCCCATTCATGGAAAAATTGTCTTCCATGAAACTGGTTCCTGATGCCAAAAAAGTTGAGAATCGTTAAGGCAGTCCATGAATTTGGATAGGAAAAAATATATATATATTCTTAGTTTTTCTAGCCTCTACCTAAAAATGAAAATTTTCTTTAATTATGTATGTAGGAAAATAATCAGTGATATAAAGGAATAACAGTGACCTGTCAACAAAAGAAATCAGATATTTTCGTATCTCATGATGAGTGTTCTAGAAATACTGACATTTTATTTAGGTGAATCACAATTTCAAAATAATAGTAGTTACTAGCTCCATCACTAAATAGTGTATTTAATGCATTCATAAAGAAGCACATAATCACTATATCACAATGTTTTTAATACTTTTATAACTGTGTTTCAACATAATTGGTTTTCTTTTATAACCCTAGGTTATTTTACTATATGAATTTTAAAACATTATTCTGAGAATAGATACACGGGCTTCACTAGGTTTCCAAATGGGCATAGGGCATATAAAAGGGTTAAGAATCCCTACTGAAGGAACCAAAGAAGGGAGAATTCGGTGATTTAATTATTGGTGACTAAAGAATCAAATCAATTGCAACAAGGGGAAGAGAAGGCAGAACCAGACTAAATCTCTGAATTCTACTGTATTTCTTACACCTGTATTTGGACCTTTTATTTTTTGAGTCAGAGTCTCACTCTGTCACCCAAGCTGGAAGGCAGTGGCATGCTCACAGTCACCATAGCCTCGACCTGCTGGGTTCAGGTGATCCTTCTGCCTCAGCCTTCCAGGTAGCTGAAACTACAGGTGTGTGCTACCATGCTCAGCTTATTTTTTGATTTATTGTAGAGATGAGGTGTCGTCAAGTTGCCCAGGCTGGTCTTGAACCCCTGAGCTCAGGCAATCCTCTCGCCTCAGCCTCCCAAAGTGCTGGGATTACAGGTTTGAGTCACTACGCCCAGCCTTGGACTTTTTACAGTTACTGTGTTAAATGTCTGTCTATGTCTTTAAAGGATGTTAGCTAAAAATATGTTAAAAAGTAAAAAATGTTGCTTCTGCTATAGTTGAAACCTTTATATGTTATGGCTGATGAAACATCCAGTGGAACTCTCACACAGTCAAATCACTCAAGCTATCGGTTAAGAAGAAAGAATAAATACATGTTTGCATCAAATTTAGATGAAATAATGAAAAAAATACAAACACCATCACATTCATTAGTTAATTTTTTAATCTCTTATAAAGAAACATTTAAATCATCGTTTAGTAACTTAAGAATATATGTGGTTATATACAACCTAGTGATGTTTTTAAATAAGCATTTTGTCAGCCACCAGTTATTACCTAAACTAACTTGAAAAAGAGAATTTGTGGCTAGAATTACAAATGAGTGGGTTTGCAACTTATGGCACTTAAGACGTGAAGGACCATCGAGAGTAATTACTTCTTTTCCCCTTGAGGGCCTCTGAGGGAAAAAAAGTATAGCATTTTCTTACTAAGGAAATTCTGTGTTCGGCAGACCGTGCATAACTATAAAATTAGCTAACTGATAGCTTATTAACATTAGAAGCATGCACGTTCATCAGTAAATATGGACTTTTTAAATACATTTCTGTTCCAATTCCAGATGAATATTTTAAATGAGACCTATCAAAAAAAACCTTTGTTTTGTCTAATCTCATATTTATTCCTTTGCATTAAGTCTGCTATCTCTGATCAGTTCTAGGGTCTTTTGGAAGTTTAAGTATAAATAGAGAAAAAGTGTAAACTCACTATGAGGTCTCTGAAGTTTCCTCAATTACAGTTTAATCTACAGCATTATTCTAAAATTATTAAAAATCATCAGCAACAACTACAACAGACACCAGCCCAGATTAAAAAAGACCTCCTTCTGACTGCTTCCTTGACATAGGATGACACAGTCTTTAGTTCCCTATTATAAGGACAGTGACCACCATGTAAAGAAGGGTGCATAAACCATGTGCTCAAAATCCCTGGAGCTCTATTTTATGAAAAGATTTAGTTTGAGCCATTCTGCTTGATCTACAAAATTCTGTACTAAATTTTGCTCTCCTGAAAAATGAGAATGAAGGGAGAAAAGTGCCTTGTGGAATGAGTCGCTCTATATTGTAATGTTCAAACAAAGGTTAACTAAACAATGAAAACCCTTGAGTCTAAGAATTGCCTCTTAATGCCATGGTTAATGGAGGTGTTTGAAAGCCGCTTACTGGCACAGTGAAGCTGCACATCCTAGTGAATATGATTTCATGGGTTTCAGATAACTCGTGTGTAAAAGGAAGAATGTAACCACTCTCTCACAGGGATGTTGTAAGGATTTCAGCAGACAATAATAGGACAGTGCTTGACGTACAGCAGGTGCTCAATCAATTATAGAACCCTACCCTCTTCCGCTGTATTTTGTATCCAATGATCATCAGACTGAGCAGAACATACAAGAAAAAATGTAATGTTTGTTAATTTCAGGTGAGATAAAAATCAAAGAAAAGGAAGAAAATATACATTTAAAGTGATTGAACTTGAAAGGGGACTAGGTCTGAAGACAGTAAGGAAAAAAGAGAGGGCAACAAGGACCTATGTCTCAGATGGGTAGTAAAATAGCTCAGACTTAGATGTCTTTAGTTCTTCTTAGTATGAATCTCTTAAAGTCTTTTTATAGTTCCTCCTGACTCTGTGGTCTCTGCAATATTTCTCACCACTTTCCAGAAAATCCTTGTCTTTTATGTTAATGTTAAAATTAGGCTTATGGTGTTTCCAAAAATTTAAAGTGCATTACAGTCATATATAAAAATCTTTCTCATTGCTTAGTGTCTTACATTGAAATTTGGGTAATAAGCCTCTAGACAATGGAAACTTTGATTCTAGAGAGGCTGTTATGGTCTGAATGTTTGTATTTCCCCAAAATTCATATGCTGAAATCCTAACCTCCAAGGTGATGGTATTAGGAGGTGGGGCCTTTGGGAGGTAATTAGGTCACCAGAATAG
This sequence comes from Carlito syrichta, assembly GCF_000164805.1. Taxonomy (NCBI): domain Eukaryota; kingdom Metazoa; phylum Chordata; class Mammalia; order Primates; family Tarsiidae; genus Carlito; species Carlito syrichta. Next base: position 9,902 of record NW_007255661.1, read on the forward strand.
AATTCTCATGAATAGAAATTAGTGCCCTTATAAAAGAGGCCCTGGAGAGACTCTCACCCCTTCCACCAAATGAGGACACAGCTGGAAGTCAGCAGTCTGCAACTCACAAGAGAGCTCTCACTGGAACTCGATAAACCATGCTGGCACCTTGATCTCAGATTTCCAGCCTCTGGAACGGCGATAAATAATGTTCTCTTGTTTATAAGCTGCCCTATTTGTGGTATTTTGTTACAGCAGCCCAAATGGACTAAGACAGTACTATAGCCCAAATAGCTAGCTTGTTTAAGTTAGAATGAGGGAGAAGAAAAAGAGAAAAGAAATAGAGAAGAAAGAGGAAGGGAGATAGAGAAAAAGCACAGCGAATAAATAAAGCACACTTTTAAAAATGTCATTTCAAGGAGGTGCATAGAGGGTAACTTCTTGAGAACAAAGACTCATTGTGCTTCTGTAAAGCAGAAGTCCAGCAACACATGGATTGTTTGCAAAAAATACAAGAAATTGCATTGCCCTTCTCTTCCACTTCTTCCTCTAGAATCTTATATATACTTCTTTGTTGCCGTACCTCCAGGAATGCAAAATGGAGCTGGTAGAATTTCAGAAAAGAAAAACTAAAGCAGTCACAAGGATTCAGAGTGGGAGTAGTGCTGGGGAAGACAGCCAGTAATATAAGAAGGGACAGAAAAGAATAGAAAGACAAAATCTGAGAAAGCCAAGAAGATTAAAATTTTAAAACTATAAAAAACAATGATTGATGTGCCTAAAACAAGCATAGACTTAGTTTTCAAAGTCTGAAAAAGTAGGGTGCATCTCCTTTAAAGAACCTTTTTAAAACGGAGGAAGGTAAACTTAGGACAAAAAAGGAAGGGGAGGGAGGATTCTTCTCTACACAGAGGATAATAATCTTATGAAACTCTTCACCCCCAAGAGGCAGACCCTGATGGCAAATTTAAGTGGATTTTAAATGGGATTGGCTGAATTTATATACCACGGTGCCATCAATGGAGATTAGGAAGAGCTGATACACGCTCCACCTCTAAGGTGGATGTCAGGATGAAAAATTACATCCACCCCCTGGTTCATTCCTTAGGGCTGTTTTTGCACAGGTTTGGGGGTGGAATGAAACATTAATCCAAGCCAGTCACTGTTATTTTTAAGTTTCTAAGCTTTATCCACCTAATTTAAAACTTATAAAGTTGTGAAATAAGCTGGAAGAAAACTTAGAGACTATCTAGTTCAGCTTCCTTATAATATTAATAGAAAACTTGAGTCCTAGAGCCCTACTGACTAACTGCAGGTCACCTAGTTGTTTTGTAGAAGAATCAGAAATAAAATCAGTTCTTTTAACTCCCAGTCTAAGATTTCTCCAAAGTTCATAGATGACAGTGTAGATTTCCTTCCTCCCTCATGGCAAGCTATAAATAATATTATAGGATATAATAGAGTCCTCAAATATATACTCAGAGCAGTACTCACTATGGTTCTCCTTCCCAAATCAGAAGATTAATTTTTAGTAACAGTTGAAGGCATTCCATCTATTTCTTCCATCTACCTCTTCCATTATATGTTTTAAAATTTATATCAACTTAGTTTCTTTACTAACTTCTTCAGTTCTCAGTGTCGAAGCTTGAACTGATGCAGAAACTTCTGAGACATATTCTGCTGAAGGAACTTGAAATTATGGAAATCAACATTACCCTTGTCTTACTGACTTTTAAAAACCATCTCAATGAGCAGCTCTGCAGAAAGTAAATGATGTGGTTACCTATAGTTATCTAGGGCTTTCCATGTGTAGACAACTACCAAAACCACTGGGATTAGCTAAATCATAGCAAACACCCCTCCCAGGTTATTTAAGAAGACAGAAGCACTTGGTGATAGTAAGCAAGTTCCCTCTTCATTAATGTGTGTTCACATATTTTCAGCCATTTTGCAGGAAATGGTACTAACTGATATTCTATCTGCAGACTCCATGGAAGTAGATGGTCTCACTCACTCACTGAAAATAAGAACTATTATTTACCATGTAAAATGTAAGATGTGTATGGTACATTAACTTGCTGTAAGGATATTATAGTTTTATTTTACTCATTGACTGTCCTAGAAACCGAATCACACATGAAATGAACCAGTCAGAACCCAGTAAAGTTATGGACACCAAAATGACACTCATGGAATCCTATATTCATGCCAGTTATCAAAGCATAGTAACCAAAGGATAAGCAAAGTGTAAGCAATATAGATTACTTGCAAGCATGAAATATATATAATCACAACAGTATATAAATTCCATGAGTAGAGAAAAATATAAGACCATGCAAAGAGAGAAAAGTCTGTTATACTGGAAGAATGCAGTTGATGAGTTTTGCCTATGGAATTCCCTTGCGCTCTGACACTTCTGAGTGAGTCATTATTTGGTTGTGACATGTAAAGGGATTTGTTCTGATGGAACTGTCCAGTGTTAAGACCAGGTCATAGGAATTCTCTGCCCATACTAGCCAATGGCAGCCTCTCTATACTTGAAAAATTATGTTACTTCATGTTTTATGCTTAGTTAATCATTAAGTCAACTATGTCGAAACTTAGTTGTATGTCTTGGTTTTTTTTTTTAAACTAGATTATAATCTATTTAAGGGTAACGATACTATTTTAAAATATTTTTAAGTTCATTGTGTCCACATAGTACCTGACATTACCCATTGATTGACGGAGAAATCATAGACTACAATAGGTAATCAAAATGGAGCAGGCAAGGAAAAAGGAGGACATATTTCAAAGTGCATTTATATTTATGACCTGACCTTTAGATTTCTTATAGAGTTTTGGAAATGATTTTTCATAAGATAAAATTATCATTTCCATGTGTAGTGAATCTGCTCTGTCTGACATTTTGGAATAAACAGAATTTTTAACTTATCAGAAGAAACATATTTAAATATGTTTTCAAAGAAATTCAACTCCAGCCTGTCTATGATGTAGTAATAATGCTAAAATAACTTTCCCACTGTAAACAATTAAAAGAGTGAACAGAGTATATGAAGCTACTGTTTTTAGTCACTGGCAAACAGGTATCACAGTACAGTGATCACTGAAAAAGTGGCTCTTGGCCATGCTCGGTCGCTCAGTCTGTAATCCCAGCACTTTGGGAGACTGAGGCAAGTGGATTGTTCAAGACCCGCTCAGGCAACTTGGCGAGACCTCGTCTCTACAATAAAACAAAAAAATTAGCCGGGCTTGGTAGCACACGCCTGTAGTTCTGGCTACTTGGAAGGCTGAGGCGGGAGGATTGCCAGAGCCCAGCAGGTCGAGGCTACGGTGGCCAGGAACGTGCCACTGCACTCCAGTCTAGGCAACAGAGACAGACTCCAACTCAAAAAAAAAAAAAAATGACTCTTGGTTTTTTGCCAGTAGGTAGGGAGGAGAAATCCAAACATTCTGCTTTCTCTCTCAGTTGAGGAGATCGAGATCTAAATTCAGTAAAGCCAAGGCAGTTAAAATTTTGATTGGAGAGAAAGATAGAGCATATTTTTATGGGCCAGACAAGAAACAACTTTCAGGAAAAAGAACAATTATTGGAGCCAGGCAGGATGGCTTACACCTATAATCCCAATGACTTGTTAGGCTGAGGTGGAGGGATTGCTTAAGGTTAGGAGTTCAAGACTAACCTGGGCAACATAGCAAAACCCATCTCTAAAAAATAAAAATAAAGATATTAGCAATGGTGGCACATGCCTGTAGTCCCAGCTACTGGTGCCATTGCACTCCAGCCTGGGTGACAGAGTGAGACCATGCCTCCCCCCAAAAAAATATTATTGGGGATCTGTATCAAAAATTATTTCCAAGAAATTATTTGAATTTTACCAGCCAGAATGCAAAGACCTCTTTGTCAATAGATGGGGCATTCAGTCAATCCCCAGAAGAATTTCACTTTAGCTATAAAGTTAAAGCTTTAAAGCAGAGGTTATACTATAACTGCCCTGATCGCTAAGGTTTGAAAATAAGTCACAAAGACCAAAAAATAATCTGCAAACAACTTTATTGCCTATCAGGACAAATGGTATCACTCTTTAGGAAAACTCAGCAAATTCAGTACTCAAAAATGTAAAATCATACTGATCAACAATCAAAGCCACTAAATTATAAAGAAGCAAGAAATCATAACCTCAAACCTAAAAATGGAGGCAGACATAGAAATGCCAAGGATAATGGAATTTGCAGTAAAGGACGCCAAAGCTATTGTTATTAATATGTTCAATGTGCTTAAAGATTTAAAGACAAACATAATAAAAAGGCAAATAGAAAAATATTAAAACATGATCAAAAGACATAGAGATGGAATATACAATGTCTGAAAGAACCTATCACTAGAAGGCATTGACAGCAACTCTGACACTGTGGAAAGAAAGATCAGTGATATTGAAGGTATAACACAACTACACAAAATCTAGCACAATAAATTGGAATGGAACTGGTATGAGGAAGTGTTTTAAGGTTAAGTCATGCATATAATTTAAATATATTTAGTTAAATATGTATAATATAAAAGAGTGTCATGAGATATATAGCTAATAAGCAAATTATGAAGATAAAACGGAATATTAACAAAACAAAACAAAAGAAAACTTGAATAAAACAAAACGTGTTACCTTCCAAAAGAAAGAAAAACAAGAAAAGGATATAAAAAGCAAGTATCATAATAGTAGATTTAAGTACAACTACGTCATAAAACATTTAAATGTAAATTGTCAAGCACTCCAATATCAGAGATTATCAGTCTTGACTAAAAAAAAATTAAAAATGAACTATGTTTTTCTGCATTTTTAGGACACTCATTTTAAGTATAAAGATACTAATAGGATAAAAGTCAAAGGATTGAAAAAAGCATGATGCAAACACTAATATAAGAAAGCTGTAATGGCTACAGTGAAATATAGAAAACTTCAAATCAAGGATCATTAACAGAGATAAGAAGGGACATTTCATAATGATAATGGGTCAATTTTTGTTGACGATATAATGATTCTACACTGTAAGTGCCTAAACAAAATATCAAAATTCATGAAACAAAAACTTTTAAAACTGAGAGGAGATAGAGAAAAATCTATTATAATTGGAGCTATTATCACTTATATCCTAATATAAATTATGTAGACAGAATATCAGAGAAGAGACTTCTGTCTGAGCAGTACAAACAATTTGACCTAATTGACATGTATTTATAGAACAATTTACCAAGTAGCAGAATATACATTATTTTTAATTGAACATGACACACCCAGCAAAATAGACCATATGTTGGACCGTAAAACAAGACTCACTCAATTTTAAAAGATTCAGATTCACAGTATGTTCTCTGACAGCAATAAAATTAACACAGAAATCAACAGGAGAAATCTATCTCCCCGAATTTAAAATTATTAGACATTTAACAATGCATCCCTAAATAAATATGTCAAAGAAAGAATCATAAGAATTAGAAAACACTTTGAATTTCATAAAAATGAACTCATTGAAACACTAAGATTTGTTAGATGCAGCTAAAACAGTGCTTAAAGAAATATTTATAGCTTAAATACTTATATCAGAAAAGAACATTCTAAAAATAAATGAGGTAAGTTTTCAACTTAAGAAACTAGGAAAAGAAGAGGAAATGAAACATAAATTAATATAATAAAGGAAATTATTATAAACAATTTAAAAAATAGAAAACAAAAAGTAGAGCAAAGTCAGTTAAAACATACGTTGTTTCTTTAAGAGGGCCAAAAAAAAAAAAAAAAAGATAGCCACCTTACCACCTTACCAACCCAATTATTTAGAAAACAAAAAAAGAGAGGAGACACAAATTACCAAAAATTAAAGAGGCAACATCACAAAGATTTTAAAAATATAATAAATGACAATTTTAACACTAAATGACAATATATTCTACTTTCTTTTTTTTTTTTTTTCCTGTGGTTCCAGTTATTTGGAAGGCCGAGGCAGAAGGATCACCTGAGATCTGTCTAGGGTTGTGAGTGGGGTATTTAAGTACCCAACTATCTACTTTCAAGAAAAACATAAATTGCTAGAAAATCACAACAAACCAAAATTCACACAAGATGATGTGAAAAATCGAACTAGTCTACTTTTCCTTGAAAAGATTGAATTCTCTAACAAAAATGTTCTCACAGATATCTCTATGAGGTGTCAATTGTATTTCTTTTTCGTATATTACCAGAAGAGAGATTGTTGGGTCATGTGGTAGTTCTATTTTTTTTTTTTTTGAGGAATCTCCATAGAATTTTTCATACAACCATGCAACATTCCCACCAACAGTGGAATGTCCACACCTTTACCAACACTTGATATCCTACCAGGTATTTCATTGAGTAGTATTTCATTGTAGTTTGGATTTGCATTTCCCTGGTAATCAATGATGCTGAGTACCTTTTTTATATACCTGTTGACTATTAGTATATCTTCTTTGGAGATATGTCTATTCAAGTCCTTTACCCACTTTTGAGATTTTTTTGTTTGTATGTTTTTTGCTTTCTTTGCCTTTGAGTCATATGAGCTTCCTATATATTTTGGATATTAATCCCAATTTTATCAGATATATGGTTAACAAATATTTCCTCCCAATCTAGAGGTTCCATTCCTTTACTAAGCAGAATATTTTAAATTTCATATAGTCAGCACCCCATAAAGGTATTATGTTCACTGAAGGATTATTCACAATAGCCAAGCTGTGGAAACAACCTGAGTGCTTATAAATGGGTGAATAGATACAGAAATGTTGGTATATATAGTACAATGCAATATTGTTCAGTCTTAAAAAGCATGAAATCCTGTCATTGGCCACATGGATGAACCTGGAGGAAACTGTACTAAGTGAAATAAACCAGACACAGAAAGACAAAAACTACTGCGTAGTCTCATTTATATGTGAAAAAAGAAGGAAGGAAGGAAGGAAGGAAGGGTTGACCACATGGATGAACCTGGAGGAAGCTATGCTAAGTGAAATAAGTTAGATATAGAAAGACAAAAACTACTGTGTAGTCTCATTTATATGTGAAAAAGCAAGGAAGGAAGGGAAGGAGGGAGGGAGGGAGAGAAAGAAAAGAAAGAAAGCTAGCTGAATACATAGAAACAGAGAGTAGAAGAGTGGTTCCCATAGAGGCTAGGAGAGAATGAGAAGGCGTAGGTCAGAGGGCATAAAGTTACAGTTATGTAAGATGAATCTTTTTAGGGATTTAATGTACAGAATGAAGACTATAATTAATGATATTGTATTGTTACAAAAAGGAAATGCTGGGAAGTTGCTAAGAGAGTAAGCAGATTATAGGCCCACTTACCATTAGAAACGTGGGGGTAATTACATGAGATGATGGATGTGTTAATTTGATTGATGGAGGGAATCATTTGACCATGTATATCAGAACATTATGTTGTATATCTTAAAAATGTAAACATGTTTACATAATTTAAATATTTCTACAAAAAAACTTCAGGACCTTATGGTTTCAATAAATTCTGTCAGACATGTAGAAAAAAATTAACACCAACCATACACATACGTTTTTAGGAAACAGAAAAGAAAAGAACACATTCCAAATCATTGTATGAGGCTAGCATCACCCTGATACAAAATCAGACAGACGTTACAAATGAAAGAATCATAGACCAATAGCCTTCATGCATATAAATGCAAAAACACTTAACACATTATAGTAAATAAAATCTGAAACTATATAACGATGATACGTGGAATTTGTCCTGGGTATATAAAGATGCTTTGTAAAGATGCTTTATCATTCAATAACCAAGCAATGTAACTCACCACAATAAAAAAAGTTATAATATCACACTATCATCTCAAAAGATGCAGAAAAATTACTTAATAAAGTATAAGACACATTCATGGAACTGTCAGGAAAATAGAAATAAGACAGAACTTCCCCAACCGATAAAGAGATCAATGCACAACCTCTTTTTATTATTATCTAATTTAATTATTAATGGTGAAAGGTTGAATTTCCTCTAAAATCAGGAATAAGTTACGGATATCCACATTCACCATTTGCAGTGATCATGAGGGCATGCAAGGACTCTACACAGATTTTTGTGAATAGGTTATGTAGCCTTGGAAATAGATAAATACATTAACAATATTGGCTGCAATGTTATATGATGTCTATCAGTTCAGATTGCTTATTACAGTGTCTGTTTGATCGATACATGTATCCTATCTCATCTGAATTCAGTTTTGACAAATTTTCTCAGTAGTTCTGCCATTTTTCCTCATGTGTCTGAGACTCCATTATTGGGTGAACTTAGGGTTTAGGACTGATATAACTTCATGGTGAATCATTCTTTTTACTACTCGGTGATAATTATCAATGTCCCTAGCAACACATTTGTCTTTGAAGTCTATCCATTCTAATAATATTGCTACATCAACTTTCTTTTAATTGGAATTCATATATATATATTTTTTTTAATCACTTAGCTTTCAAACTTTGTATATCTTTATATTATAGGAACATCTCTAGCCAACAGCCTTCAGCTGAATTTAGTTTTTGCTTTCTCTCTTTCTTAGCAAGGGACTCTCAACAAGGAAGTTTTCCGTATTTAGAATTGTTGTGATTACTGATGTAGTCAAACTATTTTGGCTTTTAATTTTTCATCTACTTTTTTTAAAATGGAGCCTTTAATATTCAATTTATAATATTTATTTCTAGCTGTTATTTGTTATAGGACTAACTGTGGTTTTTCATTTGAAGTTCTTGAGAAGTCTTTCCTAAATATGCATATCAAAAGAGGAAAAAAAGGCTCCAGTTGATGTCTGTTTCTTAGCTGAAGTTATCAGTCTTTCTCCAAATAAAAAGATGATATATTTGTGAATATTTGGCATCTGGAAGGAAACGTATAGAGGCTGACTAATTCATTTCACACGCAAGAAAACTAAAGCCTGGAGGGTTTAAATGTGTTCTTCAAGGTCACAAAGTGAGTTAGTAATTATGATGTGACTGAATCGAAGTCACCTAACTCTTTGTCTAGTGTTCTTTCCATGCTATCTTTTTAGATTTATGTTGTACAGACTGTTGAATATCATCATTTCTGCTATACAATAGTAGCACATGTCTTCCTGAAGGAGCTTGTAAATTGAATCAATTCTGAGATATGCATATTAAGTTAAGGAGCATGCAAAGCAGATGGCAAAATGCAAATGGATGAAGAGTTCCAAGGTTATCCAGACTTGAATCTATTTAAAGAAGTGATAGTCTGTTTTAAGTTTCATCAGTGACTTTGAAAACAATAGGCTCAACCATAATGAGCGATGTGAAATATATTCCAACTTGCAGTTGCCCTCTGTTAAAAGTGTTTTATTTCAATATCTAATTTATTATTTCTCATCTATGTATACCCTGCAGCATTATCCCTCTACAATTTTTACTTTCCCATCGAGTATTCAGATTTTTTTTATCATTTATTTCCTCTCAAAGGCATTAACCTGCTTTTCTAAGTCATATTTAATTTCCTTTGTTACATTTCCAGATACCTACATTTTTAAAATATTATTTCCAGCTAATCCCAAGTGGCACATGAAATGAAAAGCCAGTGTGGAGAGTAATTACCCTGTATTTCAAAATGCAGAACTGCTGGGGTAAATTAGATGATGAAAAATTGCGGCATCGGGTCTCACGGTGTCGACAATGAAAACGTGGCAGTCATATTCAAAAGGAGCTTATGTATTCTCTATATAAGAAAGAAAAGAGAAACACTAAAATCCAATACCAAATTGAGCTTCAATTTCCAGGTTAGTGTTCACTGCTTAGAACATATATCGCCAGACCCCCTGGCTCAGCAGATCTTTCAAAACTAGCCTTTGAGATTTCAGTCTAGGGCTGCTTTCTGAGCATATTCTTCAGCGGATAGACCAATTAGGCATTTTTCTGACAGCAGCCCATGTCGCGGGGCCTTTGTTAAATTTCTGTCACATCTTGTATTTATGAAAATGAACTGCGTCCTTGGGAATTTCAAAAGGTAATGAAGCAGGGGCCCGAGGAGAGCACCAGAGGGAGACAGAGCACAGAGCGCCTGCCTCACTGCCGATTCTGATGGGGGCATTTGGGTTCTGATGACAGTGATGGTTCTCTGTGGTACAGAGGTCTGAAAATGCCAAATCAACACATGCAAGCCATCAATCCTAATATCTAGAATTACCTAATTTTTTTTTAACTAAACTCATGTGTACTACCACTTAATTCTGAGGAAAAGTAGATCTGAAATTTTGTCAATTTTATTGTATATGCAGACATATTTAAACCTGAGGAAGGGCAGTTGTGAGCAGTCTGCACTCTCTTGAGCACATTGCATGGTGAGTCCACTCCATCAAATCCAAGTTCAGCCTTTCACCCCTTGTACTGACTGGCTCACTCAAAGATCAGCTTAGCTTGAACTCTTCTCCCAACCTCAGGCTAGTCCCATTTTACTTTTATTCTTTGTTATCCTCTGTTGTTCTTTCTGCCCTGAGCTCAGACCTGTATTCATCTGTTTATTCCTGGAGCTTTACTTCGGGTGACTAGATTATCCTTCTTTATTGGGGACAGTCCCAGTTTTAGAACTGAAAGTCCCTTTTCTTCATCCTAAATTGCTCTGGAGAGCGACAACTTTCTGCAAATACAACCAGGAGACCAACCCTGCTTTACATGTATCTCTTCAATAAGTCCCTTCGCCTAACAAAACTTCACCACCCACCCGCCTAAACATGCACACAAACACTCACCGAATTTAGAAACATACTGAGAATGAACCAAGGCTTTGCTTCAACACGGTTTGACTTAAAAGCCACCTTTGTCTATGTATGACCCTTTCAATATTAGCCATATTAGCTAGAACCTCATTGACAAGATTTGCTTCATTCTGTTTTGTGTCTATGTTTTGTATTTCTGTGTCTTGTGCTTAGTAACTGTTACTGTCCTTCTGGCTCATTTCACCAAGATTTTCACACTCTCTGATTACCTTCACTTGAAGACTCAGGCTTGCCTTGAATACTGAGTCAAGTAAGAGATAAATTTTATATCTCAGTAATGCCTCTCTTCCTTACTTTCATGAAGTGGGACAAGAAATTACATTACACTTCCCAGCTGTGAAACTGATTGACCCAGATACAACTGTTCGCCTTTTGTATGTGAACTGCTTTTTTTCTCCCTCTTTGGATAGTTTTAAGTCTTCTCTTTGTCCCTATTATTTTGAAATTTCACAGCTACATGTTTTGGTGTGGATATTTTTTACATTCATTATGCTAGACATTCAGTGGGCCCTTTCATTTTGAAAATTCATGTCTGCCAACTCCTTTTTCAAAATATTGCTTTTTCTATTCATTTACACATCCTGTACTATCTGTCCTTTCTAACAGTTTCTTGTCCTCTTTTCATTATATATGGCATTCTGTTCTTTTTAATGGATGAAATATTTTCTCATTAAGGCGACCATAAAATATAATATTATGCATTAATTTAATGTTCATTGTCATTTTTCTAAAGATCAAATCATTTTATTGAAGTATACCTCACAATGCCCTTGTTTTCGTTATACATTAAATTGTGTAAGTTATAAGTTAAAAAGTTTCATCTGATGAATGTTAAGAGTGTGACAATCTATAGTTAAGTGAAATTGTTGAAGTTGTTCAAAGGACACTGAAAAAATCTTCTTTTTCAAGGCTCAGAATTCACAGCCTTGGAGTGTTGGTGAAAACTGAAAGCAAATTTAATATATTACACATTTTTTATCCTCCAAAAGATAGATAATTCGTTTAAAAACCACTTTTTTTTTTTTTGAGTTGGAGTCTCACTCTGTCGCCCAGACTGGAGTGCAGTGGCCGCTCCCAGCCACCGCAGCCTCGACCTGCTGGGCTCTGGCGATCCTTCCGCCTCAGCCTTCCAAGTAGCTGTAATTACAGGCATGTACTACCACACCTGGCTGATTTTTTGATTTATTGTAGAGATGAGGTTTCACTGCCCAGGCGGATCTCGAACCCGCGGGCTCAGGCAATCCATTCATCTCAGCCTCCCAAAGGCGCGGGATTACAGGCTGAGCCACCGAGCCCGGCTTACTCTTTTTTTTCTAGTCCACAGAGGTCGGTTGAAGAACTCACATGCCTGAAATCTAATAAATATTTTGAATAAAAATATGAAAAAAACCCTCCATATATGGGCAGTTTTTTTAATAATAAGGAGGAGAGAAGAATATTTATAATAAATGAGAAATGAACCAAAGCCCAATAAATTTAAGTAAAGTAAGTCCTTGGGGATAAAACCAAAATAAAAAATGAGTTGACTAAATACCTTAGTCTCTTTATTTCTACAAGCATCAATGTTTTCAGCACTATAGTAACCAGCCTTGTATTGGGATACGTATTTTAACTATAATTCAAATTTCTAGGTGAGGAATAATTGACAGATTCTCATTATGGCTTATATAGATTAATAGGCAGTAAAATAAAATCTCATTGAGAGAAAAGTTAACTCTAGAATGTTTTAACTGGAACTTCATTTGGAGGAAAACGTGAGTTGGTAGAGATTAACCACAAAAGTAAGAATAAATAAAAAAAAGAAATCAGAGAACATTTGTGAAGGTAATTCAAGGAATTCAGATTGTAAAATTTAAGGAGGAGAATGCTAGAATGGCTTTCTACAGACAAAAAACAAACGTAGGCTGTTATTCCTCATCTTCACACAGTTAAAATTTAGTTAGGCCAACATGGATATAGTTGTAACCAAGAAGCAATTCTTGAGTATAGAGTGAATTAAGTCTGGCCCAGGCTCCAGCTAGTGAAGTAAAAGGGTAATGGTAGATGGATCCCTAGAGTTTGGGGGAAAATGGACTAAGATTACCATCCTAGTCACTTAAAAGTTTTATGCCAAGGATCTAGGAGCTATACCAAGTACACACTGGGCTAATACCAGAAAGCAAGCTACATTTTCAAATCCAGAAAATAACATATTCAATATTCTAGGATCAAGACAAAAGACATACTGTAATGATTAAGCACACACACTCTGAGGTCAAAATGTCTAGGTTCAAATTCCACTACTATTTATGTGAATTTAGGCAAATTGCTTTATAAGGTGTCTCTGTTTCTCATATGTTAATTGTGTGCGGCAGGGTGGTCCCCACCTTCAAGGATTTTTGAACAATTCTTGGGACAGTGCTTAGGAAATAGTAAGTAATTTACTGTCTCCCAAGTGTCTGAACTCATGCTATCTGACAGATTCTAATGTTATTTTTAAATTACTGAAAATACTAGATAAAATGCCCATTTTAAAATTGCCTATTAAAGACATCACCAGATTGATTTAAATAACATAGCTAAGGATATTTAATAGCTTTTATTACACCAGAATGACAGGTCAAATGAGCAGTGAGGAATATTTTGGCTAAATCATAGTCAAGACTATACTGAATTAGTGATTTTTTTACTCTTGTAACTGGCATTTGTTTGTTCTAAGTAGTGTTGGGCTCCAGTCACATGAATGTTGCAGAGAGTTTTTCAGTCATTTTTATTTGAAACTATGAGGCAAGACCATGCCTCTCTAAATACAAAATTCTACAAATACTCATAATGTATATCTTAAAAGTGTTAATATTACTTGTTTTTAAATAGCTGAGTTTATGGGCAGCCAAACGAACTCTTAGCCAGATACTAAGAAGAAGAAACCTGACGCTATGAAGGTTGATGCTGGTGACAAGGTAAAAAAGGGTAACCTCAAGGCTCAAAAGCCGAAGAAGGGACAGCCCCACTGCAGTAGAAATCCTGTCCCTGTCAGAGGAATTGGAAGATATTCCCAATCTGCTATGTGTTCCAGAAAGCCCTCATACAAGAGGAAGTTCTCAGCGGCTAAATCCAAGGCTGAAAAGAAAAAAAAAAGGAGAAGGTTCTTGCTACCGTTACAAACCCAGTTGGTGGTGACAAGAATGGTGGTAGAATGGTGGTACCCAAGTGATTAAACTTTGAAAAATGCCTAGATATTATCCTACAGAAGATGTGGCTCAAAAACTATTAAGTCACGGCAAAAAGCCTTTCAGCCAGCAAGTGAGAAGACTGCGAGCCAGCATCACTCCTAAGACCATCCAGATCTTCCTCCCTGGGTTCCACAGAGACAAGAGGGTGGCTTTCCAGAAGCAACTGGGCAGTGGCTTGTGACTTGTGAATGGACCTCTGGTCCTCCATCGAGTTCCTCTAAGAAGAACACACCAGAAATTTGTCATCGCCACCTCCAAATTGATCTCAGCAATGTGAAAATCCCAAAACATCTTAACTGATGCTTCCTTCAAGAAGCAGCAGCTGCGGAAGCCCAGGCATCAGGAGGGTGAGAACTTCAATGCAGAAAAAGAGAAATATGAGATTACAGAGCAGTGCAAGATTGATCAGAAAGCTATGGACTCACAAATCTTACCAAAAATCAAAGCTATTCCTCAGCTCCAGGGCTACCTGCGATCTGTGTTTGCCCTGATGAATAATGTTTATCCTCACAAATCAGTGTTCTAAATTTCTTTAAAAGAACCTAATTAAATAACTGATACAGAAAGAAAGAAAGAAAGAAAGAAAGAAAGAAAGAAAGAAAGAAAGAAAGAAAGAAGGAAGGAAGGAAGGAAGGAAGGAAGGAAGGAAGGAAGGAAGGAAGGAAGGAAGGAAGGAAGGAAGGAAAGAAAAGAAAGAAAGAAAGAAAGAAAGAAAGAAAGAAAGAAAGAAAGAAAGAAAGAAAGAAAGAAAGAAGGAAGGAAAGAAAGAAAGAAAAAGAAAGAAAGAAAGAAACACCCAACACGATGGCTTGGGAGCTAAATTGAATAGTTGTGAATTGCCAAAGTCTTAAAATTACTTGTGGCAAGAATCTCAGTCAAGATTTTAATCTTTAAGTCTGGTGAAATGACTTTAAAATTAGAAGATGGTAAAATTGTAACTAATCAGATATACCAATATGATCATTTCTACAATGATGTGACATACTCATAAGCGTCCCTAGATATCACTGCATTATTCTGCAAGACTATGCAATAAAAAACACAGGGTTTATGAAAAAGAAATAGGTTAGAGGCACAACACTCAAAAGCTTCATCAGTAACAGATTTAACAAAAGATAAGAACATAATGAGTATGGCTAGAACAGTTTTATGCATATTAAAGAGTTATAAATACAAAAAGATAAAAATACGTAGAGCACTTTACCTTGACAATGACCTAAAGTTTGCTTGTTGAAGAGCATGACAGCTTGTGAGTTATCATGAAGAGTTGAAGGAGTTACCTGTTACCCGAAATCAGAGATGGGTAGATGTGACTCCTAACACATGGTGAATTGCACCAGCTGGAAGATGTCTGAGGTGTGTGTGTGTGTTTATGTGAGTACATGTGCAGCCTGCATTTTGTGTATTCCTTCCTGAATCTGTGTAACTGGCCACAGTTTTCTGGGAACATCTAACATTTCTTGCAGATAAAAATCATACATAAAGAAATATAAAATTCACATCACGCTTAAATTGTTTTCTAAAATGCCAATTTTGCTAGGTGTGGTGGCTCACACCTGTAATCCCAGAACTTTGGGAGACCGAAGTGAGCAGATTGCTTGAGCCCAGGAGTTTGAGACCAGTATGGGCAACATAGCAAGACCTCATCTCTACAAAAAATCAACAACAGTAACAAAAAAATTAACTGGGCATGGTGGCGGGTGCTTGTAGTCCCAGCTACTCAGGATGGTGAGACGGAAGGATTGCCTGAGTCCAGGAGGCCAAGGCTGCCATTGATTGGTGATCCTGGATCATGCCACAGCACTCCAGAATGGACAACAAAGTGATTCCTGAACTAAAATTAAAATAAAATAAAATAACAACGTAATCATAGATACAAAGACTTCTGAGACTAAGGTTGCCAGAAAAATAAAATAATTAACATTGAATATCCTAGGACTTAAAAGCTCACTGCATAGATTGGCTAATTTAAACTGGAAACATTAGCAGCTTAAAAAAAAAATCTTTCTTTCTTGTTTTTGTTTTTTTGTTTGTTTTTTGTATTTTCCTGCCTGTTGTAAGATTAATTCAACCATTTTTAAAGTATATTTAAAATATTACAATAAATATTTTAAATAAATTCTGCTATTCTTTTCTCTTGATATGACTTGCTCCCTCTCTTTTCATCACCTTAAATTATTTTCTGTTTCAGAAGTGTTTACTGACCTATCCTTGATTTTCTTTCTGCTAAATGCAGAGCATTAACATTAACTGTAAGAATACAGAATTTAAAAAATATTTTCTGTAACAACTTGATCTTTTTGTACTGTAGCAAAACAATAAATAATTAAAATGTAAACTTTTCTCTGTCTCTACACACTTTCATTTCCCCAACATAGGTCTAAATGTATGTGTCTTGTGAAAAGGAACATTTTATTTGATACAGCATTTTCTGGAATATTGAATTTAAGCACTCCACAAAAGTTTATTAGGTGTCTTTCTTAGCAAAAGCATCATCAAGTAAATTCAGAAAATATTTCAGAATATAGTGGATACTCAGCAAATATTTGCTGATTAAAAAGTAAATAAGACTATTTCTTATAGAACTTTATCTAAAAGTCAGTCTCATTTCAGTGCTATCAGTTCTAGCTTCTATTATATTGTGTTTCTTTTTATTCATTAAAATTTGATTTTTAAAAGCTAATACCTAAATAATTTTAAAGTGTGAACTAGATGGCACGAATTGTAATGAAAAGCACTTAGGTGTTTCCAAAACACCTCTTGCTCCCAATTTTTTTTTTATTTTTTTTTATAGTTTTAGTTCTTCAAATAATGCAAATACGATTTTTAAATTAACTCTAACTTCTCTACTTGTATCACAAAGGCTGCTGTACCTCCAACCTTTTCATTTCATTGCTGTCCAATAAACTTTGAGGGGTTTTTGGTTTGTTTCTTTTAAGCCACATTTATCAGACAGTTTTATATTCCCTTATATACTGTATGTAAATGTAATTCACTCTTTAACAGCTATAGGGAATTCCTAATTCCAAATTTTACCTTTACAAAGAATGCCATAATAAACAACCTTGTACACATAGCTTTGTCCCTCTGGATAAAGATTTTCACATGGCATGTATGTTAAATTTTGTTAGCTCTTTTGATATGTACCAGACAGACCAAAATTTTATGAAGATACCTATTTTTCAAATTTTGACCCACCCTTGATATCATTATCTTTATAATTTGAAAATCAGGTGATGGATACGAGTAAAAATTATATGACATTGTTGGTTTCATTTGAAGTGCTCCTATTAATAATAAAATGTAGCACTTTTTCATTTATTAGTCACTCGTATTTCTTTTTTGAACATCTTATTCACATTCTTCCCCATTTTTCCACTGAGCTGAGCTTTTTTCTTATTAATCTATAACTTTTGCTTATCATAATCTTATCTAGCAATTTTCCTAGCTTTTTACTTGGCTTTTATACCCTTTAAAGAAGTTTTTCATAATGGAGACCTTTTCCATTTTTATGTAGTAAATTATACCCATATTTTACTTTATGCCATATTGGTTTGGAAAAATTTTATATATTAATCTTTTAAATATTCATTATTCTTCTGATATTTTTAGTTTTTTATTTTAAATGTGTGGGTTACAATTCAAGATTGGGTGTACAAGAGATCATCGTACAGGTAAAGTTTGGTATTCCCTTCATTAACATATTTAATCTACCAGAATTTTTTGTCTATAGAAATGAGGGCATGCCTAACCTTTTCTTTATGAAGCATAAAATATTTTTCATACATCATTTAGTACATTACTCTTTATTCTATAATTTGAATTACTATGTTTACGTATGCCACTACATTCCCATGTACCTAAATAAATGTTTCTGCATATATGCTCCTTATATATTGCTTCACTAATCTGTAGTTAACATCGATTAAATATTTTAGCAAACAAAATCCAATATTTTTTAAGATAAGGATGTACAGTCTTTACTCTTTATATTTTTTATTTCTATGTTTTTCCTATTCCTTATTTATGTTGGATAAATTTTTCTTTCTTTCTTTCTTTTTTTAATGTTTTAAATGATCATTCGAGATTTCATGATCCAAAAAGGAAGACCCACACCCATGCTTGTGAAATTAGCATCCTGGAACAGAAGTGACTCAATGACAGCCCTTGTAATTCTATCTGAATGAGGAACCCCAGATTTCATAGTAGGACCAGTTCTGTGACTTCAATTTGGTTGTTGTTCCTGGCATCCCTTTCCCCAGCCTGATTCTCCATTTCCTACAATTTTATGAGCCATCAAATCCTTTATCGGCTCTGTTTCAGACAGACATTTCTTGCTTACACTTAGGAGACTGATTAGTTATTCCACAGCCGTTTAATTAATAGCCAAGCAGACCATACATGGCTTCCTTCTCTAGAGCTTATTACTTTCAGGCAAAAGTAGTTTTTTGAGCACCTCTCTTTCCCAATGTGCATGTTTCAGCACTATTAAATTTTATTGTTAACCCAATATCATATGTTCTATTTCTTTACAAATTCACCACCTTTCTAGTTTCTCAGTAGTTTTTTACCCAACTTTCTAAAATTCATATGTATTCCATTTTATTCTCTATAAATTCCCATGAGATTTGGGCATATAAGGAGCATATATAAGGAGCATATATGTAGAAAAAGTATTTTCTATATTTAGGCAGCCATATTGAACTTAACTATTTTATTTTCTATATTTTCTTCTTTCATTTCTAAAAACAAATGTTTCTATATAAGTATATAAATTGTATGTGTCTATGTGTGTATATAAACTCCATAGGCCATTTGAAGATATATAAAATTTCTAGTGATGATGATAGAAAGCAAGCAAAGACCATGGTATCTTATTTTATTGCAGAAATAGGAAGTTCTCTTTCATCATAATTGATGCAGCCAGGTTGTTTACAAGTTGCATTCATTGTCAATCAGAGAAATAACCAGTTCATCCAAACTTAAGCTGCATAGGGCCTCTTCAGCTTTCTGCTAAAATAAGCTGCAGTGTGCTTGTTCTCTCTTTTCGTTTGTGGGTTGTTTGCCTAGATACTTATCTGAGATGGAATCACGAAAGTAGGGTGGTATCTTAAGGCGAATATGGCACTTTCTAAATCTTTAGTTCTTTCAATAAAATCATTACCTAGCTCTATTCAACATAGTGGTCCATTTTATTTTTAAAATCATTGTTCTATCAAAAAGCCTTGAATAAAACAAACGTTTTGTAAACTGAATCTTGCTTTAAGCATACCCAAATCCATTTCGAGTGGGTATTCTTAAAGTTAATGAAAAGCCTATGCTTTTTAATGCCAAATTGTGAATGCATGGCAGATACCCAATCATAATATTTATATAATTGATGTTTTTGCCCCTCCCGCCAGTTTTAACAAAAAAAATAACAACTCTAATTTGCCTGACTTTCCTTTTGTTTTTGTTTTTAAATTTTTGATGTTTGTATTGAGCTCTCCCAAGGTAGGACACACCTGCATATATCTTTAGCAACTGAATTTTCCAGGTGCCTCAATATCACATTCTTATTATAGCCCTGAAGGCATGCTCTGTTTCCTTTCGTTTTGCTGGTTTTCTTCTGGTGAACTAACATTTTTCAGGCACTCTATTTTCAATGTACTTTAAACTTCTGACTCTACTCTCTGAATTTTTCTGTTTCTTTTTAAACTTGAGTCAAGTTGTCAACACCACTTATTGAATGCCTGCTATGAACAGATACAAAAGGAATTAGGGCAACATTTTCTTTCCTGAAGGATATAAAATCTACATGATGAGACAGAATATACACTACCATTAAAAGCATCTAAAACATACCAAAATATCTTGAAATAAGCATGTATTAATTTAATATAACTGTCGTGAATTCTTGAAGAATGCAATGCTACTGAGTACTGAAAGAGACTGATTAGGAAATTCCTTCTAAATCTGAGTTTTGAGTCTCAACCTTATCAGACATCATGCCTTTTTTAATAATAAATATGTTATGATATTCCATTATTATCCTGAAATAAAATTAATAGACAATAAAATCTAACAGTGAACATAATTTCAATGAGATTAAAATAATGACTTCTCTGCAACATAAAAGAGAATTTTAAAATAATTTATATCAAATAATATACATTTCCACATAAGACTGATCAAACACATGCACACTAGAAGACAAAATGAAATAGAGTCAGACACTGATCCTAAATGTGACAGCCTCAAATGTGTTGGTGACACAAAAATCAGGAGAGACATGACTGTCAGAAGTGTGTTTCCCAAAGCAGTGACTGTCTCTTGAGAGAGGTTCTAAGATAAACAAATCTTCCCTTGGCTTATATGTTACTTATGCTCACAAAAAAAAAATTCTATGTGCCTCAGAATTATAAAACAAATAGATAAAACTTTGGTTTTCTAAATGTTAAAAGGGTTAGATTCTGGTTTTAAATAATTAGGAACAGAATTGCCATTTGCATAAATAACAAGTGACTATTCAAATATGGTGAGGATTTGGAACTTTTGCCAGCTGTTTGTGACTGTCCTCACACTGAAGGATGTCTCCTATCCTCTCCCTCACATCCCTCTCCAGTCATGTGACAACTGAAAACGCCCCATCTTATTGGCACAAGTACCTCCCTGGGGATCACACCACCCCTGCTGAGAATAACTGAAAGCAGGAAGATGGATCTACAATGAGAAGTGGGCCCAGCATTGCAGAGCTTCCTTCTTCTTTCATTCCCACTGGTTCTAAAATCTTGTTTGTGTCCAAAAATCATATGGCAGAACTTCAAATGCGTCTATTGAACGCATACTTATATAGCACTTACTGTGCCTGAAAGTGTCATAAGCACTCTACAAATATCACCTCCTTTAATCCACATAACAACCCTTTAAAGTAGACACTATTATTACTTCCATTTGATAGATTTGGAAACTGAAGGGCTGAGAGATCCGGTGATTTACCCTGGTCACAAAGCTAGTAGATATAGAAGCCGAGATTCAAATCTAAAGGATGTGGTTTCAAGGTAAAGATTAGACACGAGGCTATGTAACAGCAATAGAGCTCCCATCTCATCTCTGTCTTTGCCCTCAATAAAACTGGAGGTAAAGACAGATAAACCTATATGTATATGAATAAGACGTTTATATTCAGTGAGAAGGGCACTGATTGGTGTTTGAGAACCACAGCAGCACACCTTAATTAAGTTGGGAGCTACAGGAAAAAGATCGATCTGGCTCTACTTAAATCTCTGTGTTGGAGTATAATGAAAAAAAAACAAGAAGAACTTATGGGTGGGGGACTATTCATGCAGAACTTTAGAGGCCAAGGTAATGACATCACTTTTATTAAATGGTCCATAGGGGACTATGTATCATTCAAAAGAATAAAATATATTGAAAAATACGGTATAAGGTGAAGAGTGTAAACAGCATTAATGAATATAAAAATGTTATAATGCATTCAGCAAACATATAACAATAATAGATCTGAAGCTGGAGAAAGCACATTAGGTTAAATGCATAATGTGAACAAACGATAGTATCATCCAACTAGCCACTGGAGAGCTTTCAGTCACAAGGCTCCCAAGTCAGTTAGAGAATTGCAGGATCATAGATGAATCATGGGTTCCAGGAGTTAGAAAGTACTTTTGGGAGAGTTGTATAGAGATCCAAACCCAAACATCTATAGGATCAGGCGGTTAAGGAAGCAGAATACATCTTACACAATAGGGAGTAGTTCGTACGGTGTCAACTGAGAATGTGCTTAGACTCTGTTCCAGGCAATGACTCATGTAATTACACTCCCCTGATATTAACAGTTATTCTGACTTTCAAAGAAAAGCCAGAAATCCAGATTTTAATCAAATAATTCACATTTGACCATGCTATCATCAAACATATTATGGAAATTGTATCAAATAGTTTGTTCAACTAAAGTCTTTTTTACTTCTTCTGGTTTTTATAATGTATCAAAAATGACTGAAAGTGACTATAAAATAGGGAAGGTATAAAGTATTGTGGGATGTTCATACTAATACCTCACTTATGATAGGTTACAATAAACAAAATTGGCTATCCCACCTACAGTGATCTCTGCATTCATAATGACTGGTGATAATAAATGACATGACCTAGGAGTCATGAAAGATTAGGCCCAGACTCATGCCTTCCATTTAATAGACATGTGACCTCCATCAATCCACTTAAACTTCTGTGTCTATTGTATAAAATGGAACATGTAATTTCTAATCTATGTTTCCCAAGAGATTACTAAAAACCAAATAATACAATATGTATGAAACATATTGAATCTCTGCACAAACGCAGTACAGTGTGAATAGCACCGGACTGGAACATGGAGTTGGTTTTCTAACTTGTGATGTAAGAATGACAATCCAGAGCCATGATCTCTAAAAGAAATAAAATGTGAGCCATACATGTGACTTTAAATATTCTAGAACCCACAAGGAAAAAGAAAAAAGAATGGGTAAAATTTTGTCTAATACCATAATTTATTTAACCAATGTATCCAAAATATTATCATGTCAGCATATAATCAAGATAAAAATTATTATTGAGATATTTTGCATTTTTTCATATAATACGATCGGTCACGGATGTGAATTTTATGCTTACATCATGTTTCCATTTGGATTCGTCATGTTTTAAGTGCTTGAGAGTCACACATGGTGGTGGCTACTGAAATGGACAGCACAGGTGCAGATAATAACTAAGGTGCCTCCAACTCAACTGTAGTATATTTCTCATCATTCTATAATCCATTAAGTTCTTAAGTGGCTAAAGCTGAGAAATTCGATGGACAATTCCCTTTACATGTTACAGCCAAATAATGACTCACTCAGAAGTGTCAGAGAACAAGGGGATTCCATAGGCAAAACTCATCAACTGCATGCTTCCAGAATCACAGTCTTTTCTCTCTTTGCATGGTCTTATATTTTTCTCTACTCATGGAATGTATATACTGGTGTAATTATATTTGGTTCATGCTTTAAGTAATCTACATTGCTTACACTTTGCATATTCTTTGGTTATTACGTGTTGGGAGCCAACATCTATAGCTACATGGCTGAGGCCTGTAAAGGCCCATCTGGAAGATCGCCTCTGACATAGGATATCACTTATACCTATAATATTGGTGTGTGATTAGTGACCAGTGTGCATACATGGCAGTAAAACTTATAAGTAAATCTCTATACACCTGATGGAAAAATTATTTTTCTCTGTCTAAGTTTTACTTCTTTCTAGACATTTTTTAACTTCTATTTCCTGGTAGACGGGGTAGTCAGCTCTTGTTCCCGAAAGCTGTTTCCCCTAGGGCTAAGATTAGAAACTAAATTACCATGATAGTTTTGTCGCTACCCCTAGCCAGGCAGAATGTTTTCTTTTGTTTCGTTAATTACCAAAACTCTGTCTGCTTCAGCCCACAGCCATCATGGTGACCATGCATTTCCTTGTTCAAGAGTGACAGCTACTATTTGATTTTTAGGGTGGTCTTGTTAGGATAAAATATATACACATACACTCATAGTTGCGTAAATTTATGCTTACTGTTTTGTTTCCTTTTGCTACATTACTCAAATATAATAGTTACTATACGATTTATAAAAGAATTAATGATGAGGTATTAGCTTAATAGGATATAGCATAGTATTAAAGGTCAATCATTAGATTATATAAAAATTAAAGTTTAGACATATGAAACTTATATGAATTATAGTAAAGTTTGGTAGTTTAAGAATAAGTTTTAACTGAGTTATAAGGCATTACGTTAAATCATAATAGGATAATAGTATAACTAACAGCTAAGTCATTTAAGTAAACTTATAGATTATAGTATAGTGTTAAGTTGATAATATTAATCGTTAAAAATATTGGAAGTCAGTGAACTTGGATTGAACCTAGAGTTAACTTAGAAAAGTTTTTGTATTAATCAGGGTATAGAACAAAGAGTATAATATGAATGATTCATTGAACATTATGGAAAAACACTTTGAACGATTTGTATTGAAATTGTGCACCTGTGACCTTAATGTAAGCAAGACAGACATCATGGAGTTCGAATTGTTTGCTTGAAAATTGCAGATCTCGTGGTCTTGTGATGCATAGTTTGTAAAGCACTGAACTTGTACGCCCCCAGTGAGTGATTATCACACTGCTGGAGGGTATAGAAAATGGTATATAAGTTGGAAGGAGTCCGAATAAAATTTGGCTTCAGTCCTGATCAGACTGTTCCCAGAAGAACTGCCTCTGACTGGTCTCTTCTCACTGTCCAGATTCTCTGGTGCAGGTCCTAACCCACCCTTGGTCAGTGCTGGTCACCGACAATTACGTTTTGATAACTGGCATTAATATAGGATTCCATGAGTGTCATTTTGGTGTCTATCTTGAACATTTGTTAAATTAGGGCAGGCAAAAGTCTTGGAAAATCATTCTTTCCTAGTTCCATACTAAGAGAAGATTCCACGAATCTCAGGGTATATAAATAACACCCTTTCATATATTTTTAACTGACATAGTCAAAATTAAAATTTCATTCAACAGAAAACTTACCTTTCATTGTTTAGACCTTTCATTGTTTAGAAGCAGCATATAGAATTTCACTAACAAGAGCTACTTGCTATATTTGCTGTCAATCAGTGGAATACCAAGCATATCATTGAATTTTGAAATCATCTATCTGCTCCAAGAATGTCTACCACCACGCTGGCCCAAACAATTTACTTAGTGTGAATAAATCCCTCATATAGTGATGAAGAAAAAAAGATGCAGAAAAACTTCCCAATTTTTTTTAGGTACATTGGAATATTATCTTCCTTATTGTATATCTTACAAGGGTTTTTTGGGGTTTTTTTTTTTTTTTTTTTTTTTTTGGTCTGTTTTACTTTATTTTATTTTAAAGATATGGGGTGCAGGTCAGAATTAGGTACATAATGTATGTGCAGGTAAAAAATCTGGGGCTCCCACTGGACCTCATTTCCTCTGGTTTAGGATCAGGTACCCTTTGTGTTATTATGTGGCTCCTCTCCCTCCCTCCCCTGGCACTTTCCCACAACTGCCAATCCCTCCCTTGTGCTATTGTGATGAATGTTCAGGTCCCACTTATGAGTGAGAGCATGTGGTATTTGGTTGCTTCTGTGAAAGACCACAAATTTCTTACACAACACAGTGGGATCCCATCAGATGCCTTTGTTAACAGGATCTTGACCCTAAATGCAGGCAAGGAGTTAAAACATTAACACACCTGAAAGTAAAGATGGAACTTTCTGATGCCTGGAAGCAATGATTTCAGAAATTTCCCCTCAGCCTTCTTTAGGGCCAATCCTTAAATCTAAGCCTTATATTTGTGTTACTACAATAACTGTAACAAATGAAATGCCCTAAATTCAACTTATACATAGAATGCTGCTGGGTCAGCATTGCACCAGTCTAGAAGGCGCCCTTCCCCTTTTATTCCAGGAGAGCCTGGGTGACATGACAGCCTCCATGGGCTGTGTTTCTCCCAGGAACATTTAAATATATCTCCTATTTAAACACATCTAAACTCAGGATTTACCAGCCCAAGTTATTTAGTTGAGCCAGCACCTAGACATATTTTCTTCCTGTAAATCCTCCAAGTACACAAACATAGCCACTTGTTTTGCATTTCCTATTTTCCCAACTGAGA
This sequence comes from Carlito syrichta, assembly GCF_000164805.1. NCBI lineage: Eukaryota > Metazoa > Chordata > Mammalia > Primates > Tarsiidae > Carlito > Carlito syrichta. The sequence goes on from NW_007255661.1 coordinate 35,607, forward strand.
GTCCTAGCTTTTATGATTTAGCTAAGAAGCACCCACTCATCATCTTTTACAGTTGTTTAAAATGGCAATGAAGCATCTTTCTTCCTTTCCCTACAGATGCTGTTTAAAGTATAAATATTAGGGGGAAAAAATAGTTGAAGGTTTAAAAAAATTGCTTCATGGATAATAACATATTTGCTAATTTTATGATACTATTCCCATTACAAATAACTGAAGCAACCTTATAGAAATTTATCATGTACATTCTATCAAAGATAACAAAGTTCAGTTTGGTTATCACAATTATCAGCATGACTAAAATCAGATTATTTTTTAATTATATAAATTACATAACATTTTTCTTTGTATATCTACCCTAAAACACGATCCCAAGTGGAGCATGTGTGTATTGGGGGCATTGTCTGCCATTTGTCTGAAAATCATAATGTATTTGAAATTGAAAATCTCACCCAAGTTACACAAGAAAAGAATAGCAAAATTAACAATCTGGGATTGGATACAAAATTATCCAATAAGAAAGTCTCACTTCTAGGTTGTGGGGGGAAAAACTGTTATAAGGCCGGGTGCAGTAGCTCAAGCTTGTAATCCCATCACTTTGGGAGGCCGAGGTGAGAGAATTGCCTGATCCTACGGGTTCGAGACAAGCCTGGGCAACTTGGCAAGACCTCATCTCTACCATAAATAAAAAAAATTAACCGGACGTGGTAGCGCGAGCCTGTAGTTCTGGCTACTTGGAAGACTGAAGAGGAAGGATGCCTGAACCCAGCAGGTTGATGATGGGGTTGCAGAGAGCATGCCACTGCACTCCTGTCTGGGCAATGGACTGAGACTCCAACTCAAAAAAAAGAAAAGTCATAAAAACTATGCCTGTGTCCAAGAGAGCAAGGCACAAAAACAAATTAGAACAGAGAAATGATATTCAAGCAAGCAATTTCAGGGTGGTGCTTATATTTCGCTGTTCCTTTCTATGAACTTCATTCTTAAATATTTTTCTCCTGAAGAGGAGGAATTATACAGCATGTGTAGATAGAGGCCTTTGCTTTCTTTTTTTTCAGAGGGTTGATTTTGTACCAGTGAAGTCACAAGAAATATGTCCACTGAAAAAGGAGAATTAAGAGACTTACAACAATTAGAATGAGAAAGGTGTCTGAGAGGTCATTTGAAAAGTAAATGAGGATTACTTTGTCCCTTCATGTTCCAGGAAGTAGAACATCAAAACTTGCCTCTTACGCTTACTTCGTTGTCTTGATTAGCAAGAATAAAGGAAAATCTCCTTTCTTAGGGAAGTCTCCCATTACAGAATCAGCTTTTATGACGTAGGAAAATGTTAGGCAGTAGGAGAAAAATAAGGTGAGGTCATTTTCTTGAATATTTTTGGAAGAATTTTGGAAAATAGAAGATAGAATAGTTGAGTACTTATTAATCTGCAGTTTTAAATGGCTTACTTTGACATACAGAATTCCCATAATGAAGAGTTTGAAAAATGTTTTGCCTTCAAATTTCTCAAAAGTCTCATACATGCAGACTGTAAATAATGAAAACTTTTTATTGCTTGCAGCATAAGTTAAAAATAAATTTGAGGATGCACCCTGAATTTATATTTACAGATATAGATTTGAATTGTATACAATGGCAGTTTCTAATATACCTCCTTCATTTTCTGGGATGCATGTTTTCTGTTCTGGAAACAACTGGGTTTTATGATTAAGCATCCCGTCTCTCCCCTTTTAACAATAATTAAATGAATTATTGTATAAGTATTTACATATGCTCAAGACTCTTACCATTTAAGAGAAAATGACCAAATCCCTTGCTCCTATTATCTCTTTCTAACTACAATAACTTGTTTTCTCTCTTGAGTTATCTAAGTTCACTGTTTTCATTTCCTTACCCACCACTCACTCTTCATCCACTCAAATCTGTCTTATACTCAATTCACCTTATCACAATCATTCTAATCAAATTAATTAATAATTTTTAAATTGCTCAATCCAATAAAACCTTTGGTTCACGTGACATTTGACCTATACGTGAAATAGGTCAAATGCATTTGACACTAATGAGCATTCCTCTCTGATTTTCTCAATGTTCTCTTTACTTGACATCTATGAGATCTCTTTCTTCGGGTTTGCCTCCCATCTTTCTGGCCATTGTGGTTTTAGACGTCTTCGCAGACTCATCATTCTCTACCTGACTATAGATATGGGAGGTCCTTAAGGCCCAGGTTGATGGCTTCCAAATTTTTCAAGCAGCTTCCTTATCCTTTGCTCTTGGGTATCTTAATACTTTAAATTCCACACAGCTGAGACCAAATTTTAAAATCTACCATCTGAAATAAAATCTTGTTATCCTTTAATGTTCCATGTCTCACTAAATAGGACTATCATTCATTCGAATGAGCAAGTCTGGAAAATGAGTCATCTTTGAATTCTTCTTCAATCTCTTGAATTAGTTCACTCCATTATCCACCCACTCTAGGTGCTCTGGTCCCACCTAAACAACCACGTTAGCCTCCTTAGTGGTGTACCTTTATCTACTTGGTTCATCTACCATGCCTCAGGAGCTTTGAACCCTAAAGCTGAAGTGAATCCAATAATTTAAGCGTGACCTGATTATACCCCTGCATAAAATCCTCAATGGTTCCCCATTGTACCTAGAATAAAGACTGGAATCCTCAAAGAAGGCTCTAGTCCCTGCTTGTCCTGGTTCCAGAAAACCTTCACAGCTTCATGTCACACTCTTTACTTCTCATATTCTGTTCTTCAGCCATCTTGGCCTTTTAGTTGGTGGAGCTTGCCAAGCACCAACCACAGGGCCTTTCCACATGCTGTTTCTTATGCCTGCAACGACATGCCTTCCTCACACCTAACCTACAAATTGCTTACTTAACTCCACCTTGCCCTCTAGACCTTAGCTTGAGCCTCTCTGTTAGAGAAATTTTCTTAATAACTGTTTCTAAGTGATATTCCTTAGTTATACAAGCACATAGGACTGTTTTTTCCTTCAGAAAATTTGTCAAAATTTCCTATTATATATTTGTTTTGTGGTGATATTTTTAATGTTTGACTTCCCTGATGTCCTGAAAATTCCAGAAAAGCAGGATATCTGATTTTGTTCAGCATTGCATTTCCACTGTTTAGGTTCTTATCAATGAGATTCTCATTTGCTTTTAAATTGTAATGTAGTCACTTATAGAACATCAAAAATGGTATTTGAAAGAAAGAAAATATTATATATAATTATATGCCAATACACCATCTTATGCCAAACTACATGATGCAATATCATTTAGATCCTGCTAATAAGAAAAAAACAACTAAACCAAGGTAGATGTGAACCTATAACTCATAAAGAAGAAACTAATAATAGTTTTAGAACCAATTATCACTTTACTATTAGTACTATAGATTATTTTTATTGCAGCTACAATCAAAATTTTAAAAATTGTAAAATTGCAGAAAAATGTAACGAAACCTAGATACACACACACACACACACACACACACACACAGAAATGGCCTCTCATTTAAATTCTAGTAGGCATTAGTTAATTCTCAAAGTTTTCTCTCATCACTGCGAATTTACAAAAATCTCTCTGGCCAGAATTTACCTCTTGGTTGAAAACATGTTTTAAAAAAGCTATCAATTATAAAATTCATGTTCTGACTAGTTGTTTTTTTTTCCTCTTAATCTTTGTTGATAGATAAGAAACTTCCAGAATAGTGGTGGAAGTCAACTCTTTCTCTTAGCTTGACTTAATTACAATCTCACAATTGCCATCCTCAACACTTCCAAAGGTAACCCCAGCCAAAAGCAAATGCTCTAAGCTTGGTGCTTAAGGGTAAAGATGAGCACTTAGGTCCCATGGTATTAGGTCCAAAATCAAAATTAATGCCAATGGTTAAACAAAAATGTGATTGTTAAGTCATTTTCAATTCACAGATATTGAACATTACCTGGACTTTACACAACAATTGTTGATAAAGTGTTTAGTGTACAGGTGAGAGATACTTCACAGTCAGGCTAAAAACAAGGAAATCTACCTCTGGTCACCTAGCAGAAATACAGCTAGTTGGAAAGGCAGAATCTGAATCCAAAAATGGATTCCAGTGTCACCAGCTAATAAAAATAGCCAAAATGAGTTTAAGACCTAGAGAAGAAGTGAAGGTCAATGTTGGGGAAGACCAGAAACAAGAAGAACAGCACTGTGAATCCTAAGTGAGGTAGGGCATACACCCCTACCCAATGAGAGGGTTGTACATCCCACAGGCTGCTGTGAGTTTTCAGTATAACTCTGTAGATGGTATCCTTGCCTCATTGTTAAGTTAGGCCATTTGACTTGCGTTGACCAATGAAATGTGAGTAGAAGAGACATTTTCCCATTCTAAGCATAGGATCTACAAACCCATCCCATGCTTCTGCTTGCACTCTTGCTTTCTTCTTTCTGCTATAATATGGATAAATCAAAGGTAAGGGCTCTTTCTTCAGTCTGGACTTTGGAATGAAGAAGACAGAAGAGTCACCCAAGCTGTGACCACTGCAGCCACTGTAGTCAACAAACACCATTAATGAGAAATATACTTGTACTGCACATGAATGAGATCTGGACTCTGAAACTGCAGCCCTTCCTAGTGAAAGCAAATAGATGCACTGTGCACCCACCAGGAATATATTTTTGTGTGTAATTCAGAGAACATCATTGTCAGGATTGGAATTTTTAAAGTTGGGTCAGGACAAGCATTTGCCTTGAGCAAAACTTATGTAGAGGTTTAAAGAAAGACGGTGATTTTTGCTTTCAGGGAATTCACATTCTATTTAGGAGGATTGCTGTGAATAAAGACTACTTAAAAGAAAGAGAAAAAAAAAATACCAGAGGATGTTAGGACTCACCCTTTCCAGAAAAAATCATGAGAAGATGTTTCATAAGAAAATTATAACTTAATTTGAATTTTGAAGGAATATAGTATGAACTCCGACAAGTGATCAGGGGGAATATTCACATTTCTGTAACTGTAATCACATAATCAAACATACAACATAGGAGGGAAACACACATACATGTGCAGAAATACAAACTTCAAACAAGAGAGGACATTAAAACTAAAAACAAAGGACAAGATAAGTTATATGGCACCTTGAATGCCAACCAGTATTGAGTTTTGCCAATTAATTCTCACAGACACTTGAACATGATATCAAAAAGTGATCATTACATCCCTTACAACAGAGGTCCCCAGCCACTGGTCCGTAGACTGGTACAGGTCCATGGCCTGTTAGGAACCGGGCCACTCAACCGGAAGTGAGCAGTGGGCAATCAGATCTGCGGCAACATTCGGAGACATTCATTTCTCATAGGAGCCCAAACCTTACTGAAAACTGTGCATGAGAGGAATCTAGGTTGCCAGCTCCTTATGAGAATCTAATGCCTGACGATCTCTGCACCCCAACCGTCCATGGAAAAATTGTCTTCTCCGAAACCAGTCCCTGCTGCCAAAAAAGTTGAGAATCGCTGCCTACAAAACTTCTGGGCATCGTCTGGATAACAGTCATCAGATTTCAGTCACCCTCTCGTGAGCCACAACCCAGAATAGAGTCATTTAACTCAAGAAATTCATACAATGGCACCGTGTGGCATGATATCTATTGGGTATTTCTTTGGGCAATCAGCTAATGCTCATTCTGAATCACAAAACTGTTCTCCAATGTAGGCCTTTGTGGAAACCTGCTATTTCAAATGCCCAAGTAGAAAGTGTAGCAATATGAAGCCATTATACACCACACTTCAATTAGATGTAACTATATATCTACATATAAATACACATGTATATTTAAATGAAGAATTTTAAGTAATACTAGGCAAAAATATAGGCTTTCTATGGGATACTTTAAATTGCCCGTAATTCTGTGAAATAATTATGTGATTTAGTAAGCCTTTCTTTTCCTTCCACTATTACAATTATCTTACCTTCTCTCTGGAAAATAAATTAGAAGGAAAATAACACAGATTGTAACTCTGCAACTTTACAAATGAGATTTCAAACACAAAAAATATTTTTATTATGGCTACAATTTCTAATGCTAAATGTGTTTTGCAACAGAGAATATTCAATGGGTTTTAAGACAATACTGCAATGCTAATTTCTATTTAGTACTTCTTGTCTTACTTTTATTTCGGGTCACGTCTTTAATATTTCCAGTAATATTTAGGGTATGTGTACATTATAAACATTACTATGAATTTTCATACATGTGTTATTTAGAAAATCACAAGAGTGATGTTAAAATGTTAGCTCAGAAATAACTGGCTTGAAGTCATTTACTGGATTACAGTGTGTAGAGGACTCACTCAAAACCATCTTATAATCAATTAAATCTGTGTCTACCCATGTAGTATTGAATGAAAAATAAAATGTTAGGCAATATTTATTTGAGGTATTTTGTTTGTTAGTTTCACTTGTTTACTTGCTTGGTTATTTTTTATGATAAAAATTACTTTTAATCCAAATTCCACAGAAGGTATTGATAGTTATCACTTTGCATTAGATATAAAGCATGATATCTATGCTAATTATATTTGGGTGTAGATGAGAAAAAAGTTACAAGTATAATCTCAGTAATATTCAGAAGCTTCCTATTGTTATGCCTATATTACAATGTCAAAAAAAAGATTCTGGTTAAACTAATACAATATTTACAGTGGGCCTATTTCCGAGTAAATTCAACTTACAAATAGTTACTGAGGCAATACCTTAGAAAAGGTTCTCATAGTAGTGGTTATACCAGAGAGAAACTAGGGGCATTTAATATTCCATTAAAGAGAAAAGCCTTAGCACCTCAAACCAAGTTAAAAATAGCATTTTCAAGCTAAATCCAAGCCTGATCAAGTCACTTGCTTATCGAAATCCCTTCAATGAAATTCCCTTGTACTTGTCCTCTGCGTATCACTTCACCTTCACTCCTAGCCTCTCCAGGGGCTAGAAAAGCTATAGATTTCTAAAAATATTCTACATATATAATCAAACATCAGGCCCTAATACCGAAACTGGTGTTTCTTCCTTGTCCCTTATCATTTGTTTGATGTCTTCAGTCTTTCTGCACCGCCTTATTTTCAAAATTATAATGCTATGATAACCAACATACAGAAGATTCAAAAAGACAAATGTATAACCTAACAAATCACAAAAATGAACACCCATGTGGCCCCACAAATGTCAAGACCCAGTGTGTGACCAGCACTCTACCCGCCATGGTCACCTTGCTACTAAATATTCAGCAATTCACCTCTTTGATCCTTTCACTATCTAATTGTAGATCTCAAAACAAAGTAGTTTATTGCTTGTTTTTGAAAGCTATATGAATAGAATTTTTATGATGTCTGGCTTCTTTCACTCAAAATTATGAAGGTTTACTCTTTGGTTGCATGTATCTTCGTATATTGCATTTTAATATTTTTGTTGACATTCAATAGTTTATTCAAGTCATTCTAATGTTGATAGAAATTTGGATATTTCCAATTTGGAGCTATAATGAACAGCCTTGCTATAAATACTTGTGTTCTTGTTTCCTAGTGTTCTTATTTTACATTTCATATTTTATCTCCCTTTACTCCTTCCAACATATGTTATTTTTGTGGTATATTTTAATGATCTCTTTATTAGAATTCATAAATCACTCAGTGTTAGTTTAGATTTCCTAAAGTTTACCATTTTGTTACTCTTCATTCCTTCCTGCATCACCAAGTTTCTATCTGGGATAATTTTATTTCTGTCACAAGAACCCTCTTTATAACTTTTTTAATGTGAGTTTGCAAATGATGAATTTTTGCAGTTTTTCTTGATAGTGTATTTTTTTTCTGTTGAGAAATCAGCCATTCTTGGTTTAATTGTTATTCCCATGAACATAATCTACATTTTTCTCTATTGTATGTGTTTTTCTTTTTAGGTTGTTACCTTTTTGTTTGGTTTTATGTACTTCTATCATGTGTCCAAGTGTAAAATCTTTTTAATTATCCCATTAACACTTTGGGGGCCTATTAATCAATTTTTGAAAATTATCCACAATTATCTCATCATATATTTTTTCTTCCTCACTTTTTTTCATGTCTCCTTTGGGACTATGACTAATGAATGAATTTTAGAAATTCTTAATTTATCCATTATTGTAATTACTGCCTCAGCTATATCTGTCTGTTTAAACCTCCATGTTTTATTCTGAATTTATTCTGATCTATTCTCTTCTTCTTCAATTCTCTTTTCGGCTATGTCTCATCTGCCATTAGGATCATCACTTAGATGTTAGTATCCATTTATTACATTTCTAGTTAGATCCTTTTCAAATATGCAGTATCATATTTTATTGTTTTCAATGCCTTACAGAAACTTTTTTCATTACTTTTAATTTCTAAGAATATAATAAATATTGTACTATTACATTTTGTGTGTATACTTTCCATGTTTTTGACCTCGTGAGTTTGTTTTGGTTGCTAACTGTTTCTGTGGACTTTAGTTTATATTTTATTGCCTTATGTGTTTCATAAAGTTGAATTTGTTGCTGTATATTTTATTTGATAAGCTATATTTAAAACTAACTTGAGGCCTAGGACATTATCTTGTGTTAGAAATTATTTTATTTTATTTTTCTTCTAGGATCCTGGGAAGCTAATAGTCCAAGATCAAGGCATCAGAATTTTATGGAATACCTATATAACCAGAATACCATTCCTATCCTAACTCTACAGCATGGCTTATTAGGGTTTTTGTCCAGAACAGGGGCCATCTAACATGTGGTTTCAACTTTTGGAGGGGACTGGAATTTTACCCTTTCCCTTCAGTTCTAGGAGATGGTCTCAAAACAAAGCTCTGTTTGCCTCTTAGCAACTTTCCTTGGATTGGCAGATTAAAAGGGAGAAGAACAGGGATTCTCTGGAGTCTTTGCCCCTGGTGGCTCTAGGATTTTAAATGTCTAACCCCTAAATTATCTCTCATGAAACCCTAGCTTTCATCTGCTTCGGAAAAATTTCCCCTGGGTAAAAGCAGTTCTGGTTTAATTTGTTGACTTTATTTGTACCCTTTTCTTGGTCTGGTAACACCTAACTATCTTATAGATTTATGAATTTTAAAAAATTGTTTAATTTTATGGAATACCTAGATAACCAGACTACCATTCCTATCCTCACTCTATAGATGGCTTATTAAGATTTTTGCCCAGAACAAGGGCTATCTAACATGAAAACTTTGACTAGTTATCTTAGTTACCATTAGGCCAAATCATCTAGTTATCTGCTACTGGAAATGAAAGTCTTCCAGGCAGCTTTTCTCTACCTTAAAATCTCCATTTTTTTCTTCAAGATCTTTGAAAATAGTTCATCAGTATACATATTCTCCAACTATCTCTGAGTATTTTCGAGTCTCAGACTGAGAACTGAGACACTTTGAATTCTCCCTTACATATTAGAAATATTTTATATTGCAATTATAATTACAATTACAATCAAAACTAATTGTGTACTTTTTAAGGTAATTCAATGATCATAATAATAATATACCAATAATAATTAACATTTGTGTCATGCCAACTCTGCTAGACAATCTTCTCAGCAACTTTCATTTGGAAAGTTCAAAGAGTTTAAGTAACCTGGTCATGTAGTTAGCAAGTGATCAAGGCTGGACACCAATCTGAGCAGTCTGATTCCAAGTTCCATCCTATAAACCATTACACTATAATTTCCTTGGAAGTAGTGATGATGGAATCTCAACTACCACCTATCTCCTCTACTAACCCAATGACTTATACACAGCAAGTGCTCAGTAAATATTCCTCGGATGACTACATGAATGAGTTCAATAATTTTCATATGTTTTGTAAACACGACAATTTCCATTAAAATGAAAGAAACATTATATCAGGTTGGGTGGTCAAAGAAGACTTTACAAAGCAGTTATATTCTAAATTAAGCCTAAAAGCCTGAATCTTGAATGCTAATTATGATTAGAATAGGAAAATAGAAATAATGGAAGCATAAAGGCATGAAGCACAAATATATCCAAGACCTGCTTGTAAAAATATTTACATGAAGTAAAGTGCTTGGAAGTCATGATACATGTCTCAGTATTAATACTAATTCACATATTTGAATGATGGTTCTTGACTAAATATTTTATGTAACTATTGTATTTAATATTATAAAGTAGATATCCTCTATTCCCATTTTATAACTGAGAAACTGAGACTCCAAGAGACATAATTACTCCAAAGTCATACTACTGGAAAGTAGTGTTATTTGAAAAGTACAGAATGAGTAAGAGAAGAAAATGAGACAGGGAAATTAGGGGGTACTTCAGAAGATTTTTCTTTGACTTCTTAATGCATTTGGATTTTATCCAGTAGGCAAAGAAGAGCACAGAATGCTACTTTTGAAGAGAAAAGTGTCCAAAATCCATGCGTATGGAAGAGAAGATAAGTGGTAGTACACATGATAGAATTTTTATCTACACTGACATTGAAATAAGTTTTCATTCCCTGCACCCTTTGAGTTTAGACTGACATTTGTCTATTTGTGGCTGCTGTTTCATCTGTGGGTTATTTTGTATGTGGTGTTGCAACAAATCTGGTCATATCTGGTCAGGTACTAGGTTGCTTCCTAGAAACATAAAGAAAGAATGGAAACAGACAGTGCAAACAAACAATTTTCATGCAATACAGTGAATGATTTCCATTGTAGAAATAGAATAAGATGCCATTGCAGGTGGAAGTCAAATAGAGATTACTATCTTATGCCAGAGGATGTCTGCAAAAATTTTCTGAGAAGATCACACCTAAGCTGATTTGATAGACAGAAACTACGGAATAAAGGTCAATTTCTAGGTGAAGGGACACAATAGGAAGAGGTGTGGAAATTAAAAAAAAAAAACTGATGTGGGAACTAGTTCTCAAAGATGACCACAGCTAGGTCATGAAGGCTCTTGAACACCCCAACAAGAAGCCTTACTATACCCCTTAAGGAGTCTGAAACCACTGAGCAATTGTATCTGGGAGCCTGGCTTGGATACTGCTGACATCTTCAATAAATGACTTGAAATCCGTCCTCAGTGAGTTCTTATTAAGAACTTTCTATCCGCTCTGCATGTGGTTTTCCCACTTCCATTAACCACACAGGGTTTCAATTTTGGAGTCTAAATATTTTTAAAATTAGAATTGCTTCTCCTTCCACAGAAGTTGCTTAAAGATTATTTAATTTGCAGTAATCCAAAGTGAATGAGATTGCAGAAGGAGCCATAGTGGGATAAATCACCCCAAGTTGTGACACCTCACTGAGGAATGAAAAGTATTGAAGGAAGAAATTCTAATATCAAAAAAAAGATAAACACTTGTATTTTTAAAAAGGAGGAATTTAGGGTTAGCAATGTAAATGTGAAAAAAAGCATCCTCTATTCACTTCAGGTAGAGAATAGCAAATCTATAGCCGGTGAAGCAAGTAGCTTCAGAATCAACCTCCCAGTAAAGGTTCCTTGGCAGCTCTGACGAAATTCATAAGAAATCATCACCAGAGTTAGTGTGAAACAGCAATCACTGCAGATACAAGGGCATCTGTAAGCTGAAAATCTCTTCTCCATCACAGCTCCATGGGCTGTTATGTGCCCACAACTGACCTCATGAGCTGGACTTAGATACAGGGAGGAGAACAGAGATAGAGAAAATTAAAATAAAAATAAGAACTTGTCATGATGTAAGTGTCCCAGTGGCTTGTGAACCTCTTGCCTGAAGTCTATTTCCATTGAATAAATGAGGAAAATCTTTTTTTTTTTTTTTTTTTGAGTTGGAGTCCAGTGCACAATCATGGTGCACCACAGCCTCAACTTCCTGGGCTCAGGCAATCCTTCTGTTTCAGGATCTTGAGTAGCTGGGGTTACAGGCGTGCACCACCATACCCAGCTAATTTCCTGATTTTTTTTTTTCTTAAGAGACAAGATCTTGCTGTGTTTCCCAGGCTGGTCTGGAATACCTGGGCTCGAGCAATCCTCCTCCCTCTGCTTCTCAAACTGCTGAAATTACAGGCATGGGCCACCACAACTGATCTGAATGAAAAACAGACTTAAGATGCTTTATTTAAGAAAACTGAGTAAAGTTCACTTTCTACACAAAAATTCCATTATAGCCTGTCTTCTCTCCCCATAAGTTTATATCAATTTAATCTGTAAAATACATTCAAACTAAAGCTGTAATTATGAAACACTAGCTTTTATGCTTTGATTCTTTGCACACAATGTGACAGATTTCCCCTTTAAGAATAACTATCCTTCATAGTTTAGCATAGAGTTTATTCATCTTGAACAGGAAGTACATTTCTAAGCATTTTGGATGTAGAAGATTTTTAATAAAAAGTGTTTGCCTCCAACGGCTTAGATACTAAAAATTCTCGGTGAAGTTGTTTGAATTTTACAGGCTTCATTTTATCTACTCTTTCACTATTATATCAGTCCTAGACATAATCTGAGAAATGGGCATCCATGAGGAAAATAGAGCAGGGAAAGTGTCAGAGATTAAAGTTGAAAAATCTGGTTGTTAATTAATCTTAGAGAATAAATGCAAAAGCAGTCAAAATCATATACAAAAACAATAGCAAGTTTTAAAATATTTTTCATATTCAACCATACAACTTCAGGGCCAATTCAATTATATAAGTATATACAATTTACTTACGTGTGCATAAGAAAAAAAAAGAGGCGTCTCACACTAAGGACATGCTTCTACATAATAGTCTTACCTGGTCTCAGTAGATTCTGGTTTTTGGTTTTTATTTTCTTTTTCTTTTTGTCTTTTTTTTTTTTTTTTTGGAGTTGCTTCTCTCTTTACTTCATGAATTGTGTGAAGCTTTTGCTGAAAATAAACAGCCCATTTCTCATCCGTGCCATGGACAATAGTTATCTGCATTGTTATTGCAAGGTTAAAAGTATCCTTAGTGCCTGTTCCTCGGGTATTTCTGTTTCCTCTCTTTGTGGCCAACCTACTCCTGTTAACCAAGCAGGTGCTACTTGATGTCCTGCCACCAGACATACACTTTCAACACATCCAGTTCAACAGAGTGGAGTTGGCCCAGGATTTTATATACATGTAGCAACTTATCGGAAGTGTAAGTCGCTGTAAAATAAAACTCTACAAAACAGGAAAATGAATAAATCTAAGCAGGCATGCTGGAAGCATTTGAAACAGCCAAATTATAATATACCCCTCCTTGTCAGTTTAAAGAAAACAATGCACGGCAATAGAACCTAAAGAGAAAGCGTTGCTATCTGCAAGTGGTTCAGCCAATTCTCAGATGTAAGAAAAGGCTCTTTCAAGGTGCAACTTCAAACGATGAAATAGGTTATAACTGCAAAATCTAACACAAAACAGACTGGATTTAGTCCCCTGAGAGATTGAAGTTGAAGAGAGTCACCGTGTAAACCACAAATGAAGAATGTGGAAAATTGTCACCATCAATTTCAGTAGCTTTGGAGGGTATTTGGCAGCCTGTGTAGGAAGACCAAGTAATACCGAATGATGGATTTAGCCCCGTTGTCACTGCCGAGCTGATGGATACAAATCACTCATCTTTTAAACTCCAAGTTGTGAAAATAGGATGCACTTGAGCTGTGAGGGGATCAAATGAATGAATGTCGGATACCAGCCGATCAGAAGGGGCATACCCCAGTGTAGCCTGTATCAATTCTCTTAAATTGGTTGCAGTAAAGAAAATTAATGTTCTCATCGAAATCTAAGAACTGAATTCTTGTATCCAATAGTTTTGTAATAACAGTGAAAGGGAAGATAACACAGCTGATGCTTCAAGTAAGAGAAATTTCTAGAATCACTTCTAATACACCAGGTGTGTGGGCCTGCTCTACCTCTCTCGACAGAGGACAGGGTATGAGTCAAGATCATTTGCCAGTTATGTGACCCTGAGACAGCCATGTAATCGCTCTGAAACTCTCTTTTCTTCATGAAGGATGTGAAATTTTTTTAAAAAGATTATATTCCTGAGGGTTAAAAAAATTAATTCTGAAAAAATGCACTGAAGTATATACATCTAAGGATGTCTATTTAAGATCAATCAACTAATTCTCCTTCCTGTCAAAATGTCTTTGAAACGACTAAAATTAAAATTGTATTTAAAAACTTCATTAATACTGAAAAACAGGGAAGATATTTGTCACCAAGACAAAAATTTTAAAGGATTTTTTTTTTTTTTTGAGTTGGAGTCTCGGTCTGTCACCCAGGCTGGAGTCAGTGGCATGCTCACAGTCAACGGCCACCGCACCCTCTACCAGCTGAGCTCAGGCAATCCTTCTGCCTCAACTTTCCAAGTAGCTGGAACTACAAGGCACACGCCACCAAGGATTTTTTTTAAAAGGCACAATAAAGTTAAGATCAGGTTATGGAAAGTAATCACCATTTGATGAATCTACCAAAGTAATGGTTATGAAGAAGAGACCCTCATGGGCACTAAGTGGACAGAACTTTCCCACAGAACCCTGGACACTACTGAACTAAACCTGGCATGAGCCATGCAGATTCAACACATGGAAGGATTTCAGAAACTGCCCCAGCTCCTGGGTATGTCGAAACTGGCGGTAGCACTGGTTGGCGTACCTCCGACTAATATGGCCTGACAAAGTAAGGCACGGACCTTGCTGCTGCAAAGGCAAGAAAATATAGTCATGTCAGTTGGAAAAGTTGTGAGACTACACACACACACACACACACACACACACACACACACACACACACAGAAAGGGTGGGAGAGCTAAGTGAAATAGCAACTTCCCTCTGATGGCTCTTTCCATTCTCCCCTTTGAACAAAAGAATTTTTAATGCATCACAGGCGTCCAAAACTTCCCTCTCTGAGGATGGTAGGTGAGGATAGGCCATAGATCAGTTGGCAGAAAGCAAATCACTTGAACGACTCCAGAAACTGCAAGCACAAATATAGACACATGCACACAACCCTTGCAACTTAATTCTCCTGCCAAAAAAAAAAGTGCTTCCTGTAGCCTACATCCTCATTCCCAATTTCTAGCACCAAGGATAACACAGGGAACAAAATAGGCACAGATTTTACTCTCATGTTCTAAAACAGGCTTGTTTTATTTCCTACTTGAAACCCGCTGTCCATTTTATATTGCAGCAAGGGAAAGAAGAACCACATCTAGAAAATACAATGATGATGGCATCCATGAAAAAAGATAAACCAAAGACCAGGACAGAAATGTTTGAGTTGAAAAAATATGACAACTAAATTTAAAAATCGAGGCAGGGAAAAAAAAAAAAAAAAGCCCAGTGTGGATACTGCCACAAAACAAATATTTGATTCAGAAACAGGAAAAATCAAACTTTGCCTATACCTATAAGGGATAGGCCAGTAAATATTTTAAGCTGTGGATTCTACAAACAGTCTCTGTTGCAGCAGCTGCTGCTACTCCTTCTTCTTCAAACATTCAGAGAAAAAAAAGTTTACATTCAAAAGAAAAATAAAAATTATGTTCACATCAGTCTTCTTTTTTTCTGTTATATTAATCACCAGAAGGACCGGTATCTACGCTTTGACACATTGGGAATCCAGCCAAGCCACGTTATGCGGGTGCCAGAGCAACAGAAAGTGTTTTCAACGTGCCACGACCCACTAGTACCCTAGTTGCTGACCTTCATGGATAAAAATATCTGAAAATGTACTTAGATGATAGAGGAATGTATTTTTAAAAAGAGACGACTTCAAGAGAAAATTGAGTCATAAAATCTTGTGACAAAACTTCCAGAAATTATATTTTTCAAAATACAAAAAAGTTAAAAGATCGAAGATATGGAAGTAAAAACTTTGAAAAGACTTCAGATTCACAGCCTACACTCTGGGGAGTGTGGCTCAAATACAAAATAATTTTTGTCTAACTTAAGAGGAGACTGAGTTTCCAGGCTCTGAGGATGGTGGAAGATTGGCTCACTCTGCCATTTCCTTCTCTGTCTCAACACATACCAGACTGGGTCTTCTGTAGTTATGCTTTCAGACACTTGTGGTTGCAAAGCCTCTGTGGGAAATAGCCTCCAAATATTCCCCAGGTTGTGGGGTTGGGCCTTAACAGGGGCACGCACTACCTGACTTCATTCACTTACTCTCTTAACAGCTATAGCCTCCTGGGCACTTTCTACACTTGGAATAAGCAGGGAACAAAATAGACACAAGTTCCTGCCCTCATAGTGTCCATGTTCTAAAATAAGGTTATCTTCTCTTCCACCTGAAGCTGTTCCTCCATTTTATTTATTTTTTTGTTTATTTATTTATTTAGAGTCAGGGTTTCACTCTGTAGTCCAGGTTGGCATGCAATGGCCAATCACAGCTCACCATAGCCTCCACCTCCTGGGCTCAGGCAATCCTCCCACCCTAGCCTCCCGAGTAGCTGGAACCTACAGGTATGCATCACCATGCCTTACTAATTTTTTGATGATTTATAGAGATGAGGTCTCCCTATGTTGCTTAGGCTGGTCTCGAACTTCTGGGCTCAAGTAATCCTTCCACCTCAGCCTCCCAAAGTGCTGGGATTACAGCCATGAGCCGCCACACCTGGCCTCTCCTCATTTTATATTACAAAGAAAAGCAGAGCTGCAGGAAAAGCCACCCCATCAATAAGGGCTGTATCTTTCTTTTTTTCTTGTTCTTGTTTTGTTTTGTGTTTATCTCTAGCTTTGTTTTTCAAAGTGTAGCAACAGAGTGAGTCCATTGGGAATTAGCAGTGACCATGAATAGAAGCAAAGTATTTGCTAAGAAGGAAATGTGTGGAGTCAGAGCATGTGGCTGTGAACACAGGCTTCATTGGTCAGAGGTGTTAGCTGTGGGACCTCAGACAATGTCCTTAACGTCTCTGTGACTCAGTTTTCTTGTCTATATAATAAAGACAGCGGTGGGACTTGTCTTAGAAAGTTGTTGTGAGGATTCAATGATAGATGGCAAGATGGCTGAAAAAAGCGCCCGGTATGTAAAAAGTGCCCAATCATCCCTACACTCACATTTAATCATTGGAGCTAATCTAGAATAAATGGTGTGCCCTTTAAAATAGAGCTGCAATAATCTAGTAATAATAGTAATGACTGATCATGGAGCCTTATTTTTTTTATTTTTTTTATTTTTTGAGTTGGAGTCTCACTCTGTCACCCAGACTGGAGTGCAGTGGCCGCTCCCGGCCACCGCAGCCTCGAAATGCTGGGCTCCGGAAATCCTTCCGCCTTCCAAGTAGCCGGAATTACAGGCATGTGCTACCATGCCCGGCTGATTTTTTGATTTATTGTAGAGATGATGTCTCGCTGCCCAGGCGGGTCTCGAACCCGCGGAGCCTTATTTTTTAAACGGACATGGTAGGCGTATCCCTTACTCCCTTACACAATGGGCACATGTGTAGAACACACACACACACACACACACACACACACACACACACAGAGGGAGAGAGAGAGAGAGAGAGAGAGAGACAGAATTGTAAAGATATAAAGATGTAAAGAATTACTACATAGAAAGCATTACAAGCCAACCCATAACTTGGACTCAGATAATTCTGACTCCAACACTTTCCAGTTCTGCTTGTGCTACCTCCTTTTCAAAAAAGTATCTGAATCTTTTAGTCCAAATAACCCAAATAAACTTTATCCTCTTGGGACAATGCAAAAACTTTGCGCTGAATATCGCTTACCCTGGCAACTTTTTTTTCTTCTTATGACAAAAGGCTTTATAAATAGAAAAGTGCAGTTTAGAAAATGGCATTATGACATTATTGGACATAAAAATAAAGCAGACTGAGCCCTTTGGGTGGAACCCATTGCCCTCAGAGAAGGGCTTAATATGTCACTCTCAGAGAAAAGCAATCCTTAGGAAAAGGGCAAGACTGATTATCTGAGAGGAAGCACACACTTGAAAGGACATTGAGCTATGGGCTCAAGAGAATAGAGGGAGCAAGAGATGGTGCCATGATAATGAGTGATGCCTTGGAAGGGTTATTGGCCTTAAAACACCCTCTACTTCTGTTTCAACATTAGTTATAACAACAGTAAGCACGTATGGCATGACTACACTGGGAGGGACACCAGGTGATGGCTTTACATGCTTTATCTCATTCAAATCTTACATTAAAAGGAAGGTACTATTGCTATTCTAATTCTCTAGATAAGGGGAGTACCGCTCAGAGATTAGGAAATTTGCCCAAAATTATAAAACTCCTAAATGGGGCTGCTAGAAATTAAATAATTGTTTCTTGAAAAGCAAGTCATTAAACTGAATTAAACAAAATTAATCATTTTTATTCAATTAACATGAATTGTCTTTCAAGGAAGAAAGTATATTGTCACTGATTTTAACACAAATAATTCCTTTATAGCAATTTAATCACTGACTTATAATCATGCATATATGCATTCAAGGAGGTTATTGAACACAAAGCCCTTTGCGTGGTATTGTAGGAAGCCCCAAAAAGGTGTAAAGTTACCGTGGAAGATGCTCCTAGCATTCCTGGAAACTACATTATTCAGACCAGGAGTGAGCACTGGCTAATACAATGCATTGTGGAAGCCCCAGCAAAACACTATCTCACCTTCCTCCTGCAGAAGACAGCCTCATATTCTCTCACACTTCACTAGATGATATTAAGATACTAGCTTTCTGACTTTAGTGCTGCTATATTAAGAAAATGCTGAGAGATTTAAGGAAATGTTGTTGCCTACTAACTCAGGAGCAATTTGGTAAAATGTAAAGATTAAAGGAAAGAAAAATAGATTGGGAAGAAGAAAGTGGAGAGGCATTGCAATCCCCATAAAATTTCAGCCAACCCCTTAAGGAGTTTTAGTGTTGGGATGGTCCTTCAGAGTTATCTTGACTTAGGGCCAAGGAATCAAACTCAAATGCCCACTTGATGGTTAGTCAATGGATGCAGATTTCCCTTGGTAGGACCTGGAGTGAAACAACAATTTTCTTCCTGGCCATCTTCCAAAGGAAATTGTCAAAGAGGACTGCCAATTAATGGTCATGTTTTAGTAGTTCTCAGGATCTGGTAAAATAAAGCTTTAATTCCTAAAGAGGAAACAAGGCAGTGCCCCAGAACTACCACAACAGTTCACACCATGTACTACTTGGATACTTTTCTTTGTATGTGTTCTGGGAGGGACTCCTTTGGGGTTCTAGGGCTCTTTTCTTCTTGGGGGAAATGTAGAAGGAGAAATTTAATGTGATGACCTATAGCTCTTGTTACTATAACTGGTCTTGGAGCCACAGTTACTAATACTGTCTCTCTCCACCTTTTCCAGTCCAAATTTCCCTCATCCACATCTTGCACAAATGCTATCCCACTGAGTAATGTGATTACACGGCCCAGACTCTGATGGGGTCTTAGCCCCTGATCACCATTCTTGTCTCATGTTACAGTGACAGAATTTGTCCTTTTACTATTAAAAACTGGTCAAAGTCTTACCAAGAGATATCCAAATAATCACTTGGGTTATAGAGATAATCCTCCCTGCTGCCATTGAGTTAAACAGCTGCCCTATGTCCCCATGATGACCTGAGTCAATTACCCCTACAACATGGGGACTCCAGTTTTTGCTGCTGCTGTCTTGGAATGAGAAACCTAATGTACATAGGCAGCAGCCATAGCTTTAGTTTGATGGAACCCTTCCTCCGTCCTTGGCAGAATTCTTTTCCCTCTCTGTGACCAGTGACTTATAAAATCTCATAGCCTAGAGTTTCAGGATAAGTACACATTCCCCAACTGGATCATTAAGAGTGATGATAAGTAAAGTTACGCCTGCTTCTAACCTTTGATATCCATGAATCCATTTATTCTGCCAACTGATCGACTTAAAATCTTCTATTTTAAATTGTATTACTTTATTCTGTGTGATGGATGATGCTTCATCACTTTCTTATCTTTCGTGAGCTGAAGTTTCAGCTGGACCTCTAATATAGGTCATTTCATTATACCATGGGACTGTTGGGCAATGTATTTTATGGCCAGTGGATGCCATTGTTATAGGCCCTAACTTGGGCAATGTATTTTATGGCCAGTGGATGACATTGTTATAGGCCCACTCTTACTCTCCTCACACTTCCTTTATTGAAAATTAGGTTAAGTAACCAGGAGCAATATTCTGTGGGATGCTATGTTCGTAGACCAAGAATTCTATAAGCTTCTGATACTGGTGTTGGCTGAAGGATGGTAAACTCTTGTAAGAAATTACTTTTATGACTTAAGTATCAGACTGAGTTCTCAGCTTCTCTTCCCTTCTGTTTCAAGAAATGAGAACCTCTTTATGTCTATCAGTAGGTCCTCTAGCTCTCACACTTAGCTTTTAGTTGCTGATTAATCACATTGTCCAGAGCACCAGTGGAGCTTAGCAATTGCTCTTCTGCTTTCTTTGTTCGCTCTTGGTACCAGCTGCAACAGGTTAGGTTGCCTGAGAAACAGATTTTGAGATAAGAAATCAACATACAGGAAAAAAAGAAATTAGCATATGGGACGTTTAATAGAAAATTATCTTGGGATCAACAAGAGCAGAAAGGAAGGGCAAGTGACAGGATATTTAGAGGATAAGGTTGAGTTTCAGTGTAGTCCCAAAATATTCTCAGCCAATGTGAAAAAGGATTTCAGGAGATAGAATGGGCTTCGGAGTTGTCCTGAGGTGAGACAAAGGGATCAGGTCTTTATATCCCTTTGTTGATTTATACTTGGATGTGGCGTGCCCCTGGAAGGAAGTATGACCTTTGGCAAAGTGGTTCCCTTCACTCAAGGTAATCCCCAAAGAGGACTGACATTCCTGATGGTGAATCTGGAGGTATTTTACAGCGTCTTCTACCACAATCAGCCTAAATTTTCTGAAGGCTATAGTATCATGAGCACGTCTTTTGAAAGGGACATATAGGTGATTTTTCATTCCTCTCTCCTTTCGGACAATGTAGGGGTGACAGGTACACTTAAAACCCAGACTTTTTCACCACTATGCAATGCATCCATGTATCCAAAACCATTTGTACCTTAAAGTTATTGAAATTTAAAAAAATAAAATACAAAGGGACATATAAAAACAAACTAGTCTTCTTGTTCATAATTTGTCTTCTCAAAGAAAGCACATTAACACTGATAGCTGTGTTTTTTATGTGTTAATTTAAGTTGTCCCTAACCCAGTCCTCTATATCGCTACATCCTCTTTTGAAACAGAAACTTTATCGACAATCCAGAATGGAGGAAGTAAAGAGGAGTAAAGAACATAGAAATAATTGAGTGAGATTTTTTTTATAAGGGATACAGTAGTATCTTGAGAAAAAATATTACATTAGTTCAAATGATTGGTCTGCCAATAAGTGGTCCCTACACTGAAGACAATACATTTAACAACGTCAGTTCACTGTTGTAAATCACTTATAAGTTGTCAATTACATAGTTAATGCCATTGAAACCCTGTCTGACTTATTTTATTGTTAACACCAACAATTTTTCATTGTCACTATTTCTTTCTAAAAATAAAATAGCCCTTGTGTGAGAATATGTCTTAGGAATAATCTATCACTTTAGCAACTTAAATTTTGCTCAACTTTTTTCTGTTATGCTTGTTAAAAAAGAACAATTCTAGTTTATCTGTTAAAGATCAAAGTGTATGTTCCATTTCCTTTGTAAGAAAATAGCAACACTCTACATGGCTTTAATTTCTTATTTGTACTACTTCCTATTTATTTTAAGACTATAAAGCCATTGTTTCTATTTTTGCTTACTTTTCATCATCAGAGTAGTTCACTTATTACCTAATTCTTCTGACGCGGTAAGTAAAACTTAGAAGAAGGGGGAAAAAAGAAGTTTCGATGGATTCTCTTTAAAGATTTGCCTTAACAAATGAATATATCTAATAACAAAGTAAAGAAGGCTTCCATAGGTTAACATGACAACAGCTTCGTCTGTGGTATGGCTACAATAGAACATTAAATACCTTTGTACATTCTGCAGATTTCCAATATCCATTGCTTACAGTTTGAATGGGTAGTTCTTATTTCAATTTCAGTAATGATACCAATTGCTTATGAAAATCCTTGACACTGTATTCATTGTATGCCTACAGGCCATAGATATCCTTAATTTTGAAATTGAAGTTAATCAACTTTTCAAACACTAGGTTCCACTGTCATTTTAGCCTTTATCCTCAAGGCTTTAAAAACCAGATTCAGGAAGTTAAGTGGCTAGCTACTATTTGCTTCCAGCATGCATCCCCTCCCTAAAAATGATAATTATCTTCCCAAACCACCACTTCCCTAGTTCCTACCCCTTCTGCCTCCATTTGATATTCTTTCTTGAATAAGATCTAACTGGTTTAAATAAATCAGGGCATTCAATTTCCTTGGCCAAAGTGGAAGGAGCAGGTAACCCAGTCAGAGCCAATGAGATCCCCAGGCATGTTTGCTAGGGCTTCCAGATTCTTTTTTTTCTTCTGCAATTGGGATTTGGAGGAGGTGAGGCTTGGTGCCACTCCATACACATTGCTGTAACAAATGGAACCAACCTAAAAATGCCAGCAACCACTAAGAAAAGCAGAGACAACAGACTCAGAGATCCTGATCCTAATAGCTTTGTTTACGCATCTGAATTAAGCCATGTCAACAGCCTGACATGATGCTAGACTGTCCTTTTTGTGACCTAATAAATCCCCCTTTCTGTTAAGGTCAGTCAGTTAGATTTCTTGGCCAGCAGTCAAATGAATACTAACTGAAACCCAAAGAAATCTGCCACTGATCTAGAGAGCAATTGGAGTAGAATTGGCTCTTTATTAAAAATTGACAAATAGGAAATTCCAAACACTATGTCAACTTGTTCACTCCTTCTAGAATGTTTACAAATCACCAGTAACTCTTCATCAAAGATGAAATGAATACAAATATGTACAAGGAAAGTCAAATGAAGAGTCACCAGGGAAAATATAATTAGCCTGCAGAGGTGAAATTACCTTGTTAGATTCACCAAAATCTAAGCTCTGGTTCTCAGTCCTGCATATTTAGAAATGGAAATAAAATGAAGGTGTATATACTGATCAGTCTTTTGATGAGTACCAATATCAAAACAAATTCACACAGGGACAATATATGACACCGAATGCCAATTCTGTAATAAATAACTTTATTCATTTAATTTCCAGGTGTTTAAATTTTCCATTCAGGGCAATTCTTACCTTTCTTTTTTCTCCTTTTTTTTTTTGGTGAGCATGGATATGAAGCCAAAAGAAAGCATAATAAATCTGAGGCATAGTTTAGATTTTCTCAAACAAAGATAATAAGTACTCCTAAAAGTATTTGAATTTAACAGTGGCAAGTAGTGTTTATGAGGTATTATTGGGGCTTAGTGACCAGGGTTAAGGTGCTATTCATATAGAAACATTTAGGTACTGATCAAAATGCCAGTATATACTTAGTCTGTAGTGACTCCTTCCAGAATGCACAAATCCCCAGATTCAATATTTTCTTTTCTTTATAATGTGCTGACTCTAGAGGTAATGCAAATCTACAGTAATGAGGAGCCCTAGCTTACAGCTTGTGGTCTCAGAATATCATTTGGTGCTAACAGAAACAAAGAGTCATAAGAAAAAGGGCCGATTCCACATCTGATTCAGGAAACATACAAGATAAGCTCTGACCATGTTGGTTGTGCAAAAAGTGCAGGAGTTGTCAAAGCCCAATGAGCTCAGGCCATAGAAATAGAGGAGCCAAAGTAAAGTGACTTACACTGGACTAGGATAGGGTCAATGAAGCATCAAAAAAAAAGGAAGAAAAAAGTAATTGTAATGGATTGCAACACATCAAATATATAAAAATCCTTGAGTTCAAGAAGAATAATTTGCTTTAATTAAATTATTTATTTATTTTGAAAAGTCAGAAAAATACCACAAAGTATGTAAAAATTGCCAGAATTCACTGTTCATATTTTGGTGGCAATTCTGAGCAAACCAACTGTTAGTAGATAATTATGAGACAATTGGGGAAATTTAAACATGACTTGAATATTAGATGGTATTAAGAAGCAGTTGTTAACATTTTGGGGTATAATAATGTCAGTAAGGGGACATAAAAAATTTATTGTCAATTAGTGAGTCATGATGAATGATTTAAGAAGAAAATAACATGACAGCATGCTTTAAAACACTCCAGAAATATAAAAGGTTGTTGGAGGAGGAATAGAAGCTATAAGACTAGCAAAATATTATTCACTATTGAAGCTGTCTTATTTTATTGCTTTTTATACTTTATGTATGTTATCCTTAATAAAACATTTTTCAAAAGAAGAAAATATAGAGGTAACAGCCAACATTTGTTTATCTAAATTCCATTTTAATAAATAATTTCATTAAGTAGTAATACCTGCCCAACTTCTCCATAAAACTAATAATTACATCTTTTTTGAAGAAACGTAGTAATTGAACTTCTGATCTTAAAGCTTAAAATTTATATTTGTCTTATCTGAGATTCTTTCTCAGAAAACTCACCCTCAGGCTTGTATTATCAAGAAACTGAAACTCACCAGATCACCTCATTTAGACAATGAGATATCAGACCCCTTCTGCTTGCCAACTCATCAATTATTAGTGCCAATTAAGCCTCCCTAGTTCCTATTTTCCAACTCCTCTTCCTTACCTCCCCCCCCATTTTCTGTTCTCTACATTCATTCCTGCCTCACTACATAAACTTCTGACTTCAGTGGGTCTAGAAGATGACTTGGAGAATAACTCCCATTCTCCTTGACTAATATCACGCAAATAAAAAAAGCCTTCTTCTCTGGCACCATTCGTTGTCTTAGTGATTGGTTTTCTGTACCATGAGCTACAGGACCCCAACTGAACCCCTGGCATTTAGTAACAGAAGGTGTATACTGGTTAAGCTGAAGGTAGTCTCATGGCAAGCTTAGTTCTTCTAGTTGCTCAGGATGAGAACCTGGATATCATCCTTGACACTTCTTTTTCTTTCATACCCCTCATTGACTCCATTGGTGACTCTTGGCTCTTCCTTTGTCATATATCTTGAATCTGAGTCCTTCTCACCACTTGACTACATCGCTCTTTTTCCAAATTACCACCATCTCTAGTCTGAATTATTGCAGAAGGCTCCTTGCTGGTATCCCTGCTTTTATCTTTTTGCCCTTTTGGTTAATTCTCAACAGGACAACCAGAGGGCTCTGTTAAAGGTTAGGTCTTGTCACTCCTTTGCTCATCATGTTGGCTTCTGCCATGGCTTCTCTTCTCACCTGGATTAGATATAGAACTCTTTAAGTTATCTGAACAACTACTACATCCTGTTAACTCTCCTCTTTACGCATTCCATTTCACCTAGACTGTCTTCCTCATCCAACAGCAAGTTTCAGTCTCAGGGCCTTTTCATCTGCTGTTCTCTCTGCCAGGGATGAACTTCTCCCATATCCATAAGTCTCACTCTTTCTTTAGCTCTTTGTTCAAATGCCATCTTCCCAGAATTCCTTTTTTAAAGTTGAAATTCTCTAGTCCACTCTATTCCTTTTCAATACCTTACTTTTTTCATACCTATCACAAACATCACATATATGTTGAACTTATATTGTTTATTTCTATGCTCGGTCACTATTTTTCATGAGGGATTCGTAGTGCTTTTGTTCACTATGAGATCCCTAGGACTCAGAAGAATGCCTGGGACATAGTATGAATGCAACCATCACAAGCTGAATTAATAAATTAAGCTACAATTCCAGTAGTATTTTTTATGACCCTTGAGGTTTGATAGCTTCCCAATTGCATTTCATTGATTAGTTTTAATAAGGTGACTCTAAGGAGCTAAAGTTCTAAGTTCTTTACAAAAGAAAAAGGTAAACAGAACTAAAGGATACTCAAAATATCAAAGACGGCAATGGTAATTTCAACCACAACTGTCTTCCTGCAGTGTAGGTTGATATACTATATGAGGCAAATGACATTTTGGAGTGGAGTGAAGTAATTTTGGCTCACTTTTTTGGCCCTGAAGTAGTTATTCTAATTTGGACTGGAACTCTGCACCTTCAATATATCCTCTTACTAAACTTACATGCTGTCTTTAGTGACATTCCAAGACAGTGGTATAATTTTTTTCTTCAAAGGAGTGAAGCTTTATTGGTCTCATACTAAGGGACTGGACGAATTGAACGATAGCACAGAGAGGCAATTCCTGTCACTAGTGCTTCTCTCAGTCTGCACAGAAATCAAGTCTTGAGAGAAAGGGGTATAATATGAGATGAGGAAATCTTGGCTATTTGAAAATGTCTGCATGTAAGCGGCAAATGGACTCACTCATGGTATATAAGTTTTTCAAATGGAGTCTTCCCAACCTTTTTTATGTCAAAGCACATATATAAAATGACAATATTTACTGAGGTAAATCAAAGAAAATTTGGTAATATATAGGACATGGTGATGAAAATAAATTACATCTCTTTATAAAGCGAAGTGTTAGGGAAAATAATGCATCTTTATTTGGGTGACTATATTCAAATAGCATCCTAAAATTTTAAATGAGAAACTTGACTTACTTCAGGGAGCATAAATATTATTGCATATAAAGTTTTTATACTTAAAATGATGACACAATTTCTGATTAAGACTTTTAAAATGATGTCTTCATGTTTTTTATAATCATTATCAACAAAAAACTTTGTTCCCACGAGTAGGCGATAAGAATTTAAAACCATTATTTAAAAATGTACACAGTTGTTGGAAGGCTGAGGCGGAAGGATCGCCAGAGCCCAGCAGGTTGAGGCTGCGGTGGCCAGGAGCGGCCACTGCACTCCAGTCTGGGTGACAGAGTGAGACTCCAACTAAAAAAAAAAAAAAAATTTACACCGTTGAAATTATATTTAAAGACTATTACTAATATCTCCTTTTTAGTAAGTGGATATATTTATTTTGTTTAGCAAGTGGATATATTAAAGGTGCAGAGTCTTAGTCCAAATTAGAATAACTACTTCAGGGTTAAAAAAGTAAACCAAAATTATTTCACTCCACTCCAAAATGTCACTTACCAGATATTATGGTGCATCAAATTACACCACAGGAAGACAGTTGTGGTTGAAATTGCCATTGCCGTCTTTGATATTTTGAGTACACTTTAGATCTGTTTACCTTTTTTTGTAAAGAACTTTGGCTCCTTAGAGTCACCTTATTGATAATGGATTCACTGCTTGATTATCACAATGGTGTATAATCACGGTTAAGTGATCCGAGCATGGTGAGACAGATGTGCAATTTACTGACTACATGATAGCAGGTGTTTTCCCATTTGTATGTGTTTCTTTCCTGTTTGGGGTTAGACAGACGTTGTGTAACCATAGATGAGGCATTATCTTCCGCATGTCCATTGTCACTGTCTTTTTCAAGCAAACAATCTGTGAATGGCCCAATAGGATATTTCTCTAACTATGGGGGTAAATGTTAACACTTGCAAAATAGTCATTACATTTGGAAAAAGAAAAATCACCCGTATGCTAATGGTGATGAGTGTGGGAAGTGGCGACCAGGACTCTTGTTTCCATCACCTTAGTAGACCTCTGGTGGGAAGCTGGAATTTTACCCCTAAGAAAAATCTAAGCTCTTTATTGATTTGCATGAATAAAATAAAGATGCAAAAATGATTTTAGGGTTTACAGTGCTCATCATGGGTACATTAAGAAGAGTACAAGGCTTTACTGATATTCAATCATTGTTCAGGTATGAGGAAAAGTTCTGAACAGTGGACTTGCTGAAACCCGAGGTCCTGGTAGAGCCTTTGCTAACCAGGTAAGCCTGTTCTCTCAGACTCACAATTTCCAGGCAAAGTTATTGTGCTGTGGTTTCAATTTTAAACAAGACATTCTTTCCTGCTACAGAAATTGAAAAGTTGAGTTGATATGGAGAATGCATAGCACACCGTTGAGGGGTTCCATCGGCAAGGCAGAACACCATAGATTGTAAACAAGTCTATTAATAATGATGCTAATACTAGCTCTGCTATGTGTCTGGATAGAGCGAGGCACTCTATTAAATGTTTCATTTAATCCTCAGAGTGCTCTTACACAAGAGGGCCTATTTGTATCTGCATGAGGAAGATAAGGCTGATGAGGAAGATAAGACTGAACTAGCATCCAAACCCAAGTGTTTCTGATTCCAAATGCTATATCTACATTGTCTCTAATAAATGCACAATAAATCCCTGCATTTTATACATCAAACCTAAAATAGCTTCTACTCTGTGACAACTTTTTTCACTCTTTCAAGCTTTTTGGAAAATGTATAGTAATTTTTTACTGCTTTCCAAGCTTGTGTTCTTTACTTAAATTGCAAAACCAACTTTTTAAATTTTTGGAAACTGTTTTGCTAATGGTTAGAGTCAGTCTGAGGTCATATTTGGGTATTTTAATATATACTTGCAGAATTATTAAGCGCTGATCACTGAGATTGTAACTACTGTGAGACTAGAGGATACCTAGGGCCAGAAAGGTCAAAAAGGAACTTTCCAGGTCATTGGCTTTGCCCAAAACTGCCCTAGTGAATCACATTTCACACAGCCTCTCAGTGCTGAGCTGGCATCTATGTAGATCAAAGCTGTGCCCAGAATGGCTAATTCATGCGCTAAACCCAAATGTCAAGATGTGTTAAACAAATACTCCTTTGGAAAAACTATCTAACCAGGGTCCCTCTGAAAGATAAGTGATGAAACAGATTACTTGTCTAGATTCAGATTTACAGGTTTTTATTCACTGCCATGAGGAGCAGCCTAACAATAAAAGCAATGGCACACGTTTAGCCTACCTGAGAGAGAGTGAGAGTTGATTACCCAAAGTCTTCTGGGAAAGGCATGTAGAGGAATTAGTGAGATGGATGAAGCTTCTAGTGACATGTGAATGCTAAGATGCATAGTGGATGGTCCCACCATTCTTTTCTGACCACATGGCATATGAATGCATTATTGCATGGATAAATCAGGAGCTTAATGATATAAAGGCTTTCAGCGTAACAACCCAGTTGTTCATTCTTAATCACTCTGCTCCTTTCCCCGCCCTTACTTTTTCTCCTCTTCACTCCTAATGAGAAAATGCATTGTGACTATAAAAGTGTAATAACACCACTGCCCCTACATATACACCTTCTTTTCTTATAGGGTAGAATAGTAGCTAAACAGCCTCATTGATCCAAAGGCAGAAGAAAGGAAGGAAGGCAGGAAGGAAGGAAGGAAGGAAGGAAAGAAGGAAGGAAGGAAGGAAGGAAGGAAGGAAGGGAAAAGAAAGGAAAGAAAAGAAAAAGAAAAAAAAGTCTCCTCTTTTTGCTTCTCTCCTTCATCCCCATTTCCACCCAACTCACTCCAAGAGCACATACTCAATCGCTCATAGTGACTTGCCCTTATTATAGAAACATCTGTCTTTAAACCTCTTATAGTCCCAGAAAATGAGTAGTGTTTGAATAGTCACAGCATAACAAAGTGGGGATCCTTCCTATGTTCTTTCCCAGAATTTACTTACATAGGGAAAGGAGAGAAAAGTTGACAAATATTAACTGAGTATGCCTGCAATATGATCAAGACAGTGTCAGATCAGACAGATAGATAGATAGATATCAGACAGATAGATATCACACAACATATTGTCTAGGTTAACATAAGACTCTCAGAGAGAGTTTGTACAGTGACCATTTATTGCCATCCATACCCGTTGTATTACCAGTGGTTCCTGCGTATCTGGGCAGACAAGGCCAATATAATTATATTTGACATGTTCAGAGATACAGAAACTGGTGGTTAGCTACAATCCCAGATTTTCCTGAGACCTAAAAATTCAATGAGAAATACTTAAATCCCACACCCCTCAATTAAGCCACAGCCTTATATAGACATGTCTGATGGGACAGG
This sequence comes from Carlito syrichta, assembly GCF_000164805.1. NCBI lineage: Eukaryota > Metazoa > Chordata > Mammalia > Primates > Tarsiidae > Carlito > Carlito syrichta. The sequence continues at coordinate 65,518 of NW_007255661.1, forward strand.
GTAGGCATGAAAGGTCATGGCAGAAAAAAATATAAGACCCCAAGATGAAAACATTGCAAGTGGCAAATGAGTTTGAGAAGATAAGACTTCTTGAACTCGTTTTCCCTGAATGTTGGAAAGAACTAGTTGTTGGTGTTAGGCGTGAGGCTGTGTGAAATCCCACATCCCATCTTTGCTATCAACTTATGCCAGCTGTGAGATAAAAATAAAAGAGATTATGAAACTAAGGGCTTTAGTTCCTTGCTATAGGATCCCCTTAATGGACAAAGTATTGAGCAGCTGAGCTCTAAAAAAAGCAAAGGATGAGGAAACGTCCAAAGAAATTCTGGCGTTATGCTAGAGTGTCAGGTCTGACCTTGTAGAGACCCAAGGTATTGTGCCCAGTTCTTAAACATTCTTTAAAAGCCAAGGTTTTCAGGGTTTGGCAAATGCCCTCAGGCCCAACATAACTTCTTGGCTCATGTTTTTCTGATTTTAAATGTTCTTTTAAATTTTGGCTCCTGTCAGTTTGCCTTATGCTATTATGAGAACAGTTATGCATTTAAAAAATATTTACTGTATTTTATACAACATTTTTAATTATTTTATAATGGAAGAGTTTTCAAACCTCAATTTCAAGATTCCTTAAAATTTAAGTGCCCTTCTTTTCTAATAGAACTCTTTCTAAAATAGGTTTATGTAACACTGCTGTTAAAAACCATGAATTAATTGATTTTTGGACTGGGCTTTCAGTTCCTTTAAAATGCTTTTGCCTGACACTATTTGTTCTCTGAAAACACTAGCAGGCCTTTCCTGAACTTTGGAGCCCACAAATATTGCTTCCTTTGTTTAGTACTAATACATGGATATCCACTAATGAATTAATCAATTGATTCCTACTTTTTATAGGTATTGGTGAAGGTGTCATTAGCTGATCGATATCTTATTTTATCACAGAAACTACCTCTCTCCTTCTGTTCACCCATTGGCTCCCTTGGCCTACATTTAAGGAAAAAAAAAGTGAAAAGATCTGTGTGATTACATTGGACATTTTGTTCTTTTCAGGGATTCAATCTGGAGACATGGCACTAAGACACTAGTGCATTGAGGAGTAAACTCAATGAAGCAGGGTAAAAAAAATGCCAGTTGGATTATTAATTATTAGCCTAGCACTGAACTGGCTTCCTAAATTCTCATTGTATCCTGATAGAAGTTCTCCAGGCATGTCAACTGTTCCCTGGATGCACATTAAACACTTTCAAAACTACATTCGCTCTCTTAGGCTTCTGTGAAGTAAATTCATTAAATTGGGCTTCCCCACTAGACTAAAAAACTGAATGCAGTTTCTTTAAGTGCTCTTTAAGTAAAGGAAAGATGACTTTTCAAAAGGGTATTGATTTGGCGACCATTCTGAATCCATTTACAAGGAGAATAAGTAGGGAGCCCTTTGTTTGCTGAATATTCTATTCTTGCTCCAGATTTCTAAACTACAGCTATACAGCTTTAGAGATGGCAAGCCTGGGTAATGTATCATAAGAATTCGATGGCATGGAACACAATGATGTTTGCCCATTTTTATTTCTCTGAGTGCCTATGGAAAACATCAGCAATGGATTAATGCCTGGGCAGAACAAGAGGGAAGGTAAAAAATAGGGACACAGAGAGGTAAGTAATGAGGAAGATCAAGAAAGTAGAAGGAAACAAGAAAATTGTGGGCTTTGGTTGGATGCAAACCCACCAATGAGCAGGTGGGTCTAGCAAAAGTATTAAACCCAGACTCAGAGAATAAATACAGAGACCTCCTTAGGCTACAGAAATATCTCTTTTGCAAATAAATCTTAAAAGGAAAAAGAAAAGGGTCACATAGAATCTTGAAAAGGTAAGGACCATAATAAAGAAGGATGGTATGTCGAGCATCAGTAGACCTCAAGAAAAGTGATTGGAGGCCACGGGGTATTAAAAATAGGACCATGGACCTTTAACTATGAACATGGAAGTAAACTGGTGGGAGAAAAGCGGGGGGGGGGGGGGGGGGGGGTGGGGAGATTGTGAACATTGTCAAAAGGAGGCTTAAAAAGTAACCTGAGAACTTTTAGTTACACATAAAGGCGACTGAGGTTCTGGCCTAGCACTCAGTTTGCCTTCAAAATTCCCTTTAAGGACCTGCAGGTAGGGAATGATACAGGCAGTACTACAAACTTAGAATAAGATTGATCTTGGGACAAAATTCAGGAAGCTTTGCTGCAAAACTTTAGTAAAAATGTAAACAGGCTAAAGGGGAAAAAAAAAAAAAAGCAGTGAAGAATGATGCATGATTGCCTCCGGAGCTAAAGCTATCTGCCTCAGAAATAAGGTCTTAGAGAGTCCGAACAATGTTTGGATTCTCACCAGTAAAAGCATCTTACAATACAATCATTTAGGTTGACTGGGGAAGCCTCCTAATGGACTCTGCTGAGGGCACATTTTAAAATGTAGAAAATGCTTTATACACACACATATGTACCAGAGGGTTATAACTGTGTTACTTAGATGTCCAACAATAGGCATACAGTCAAATGAATGGAGTTTTTTTGAAAACCTGGAAATGAAATTTACAAATCCAGGCAACAGCATGAGAAAAGAAAAGACTGCTACATATAAAATGAAGGCTGTAAACCGGGCTGGGTGGCTCAGCCTGTAATCTCGCGCCTTTGGGAGGCTGAGGTGAATAGATTGCCTGAGCCCGTGGGTTCGAGACCCGCCTGGGCAGTGAGACCTCATCTCTACAATTAATCAAAAAATCACCCGGGCATGGTAGCGCATGCCTACAATTCCGGCTACTTTGAAGGCTGAGGCGGAAAGATCGCAGGAGCCCAGCAGGTCGAGGCTGCGGTGGCCGGGGGTGGCCACTGCACTCCAGTTTGGGCAACAGAGTGAGACTCCAACTCAAAAAAAATAAATAAATAAAATGAAGGCTGTAGCCGGGCTCGGAGGCTCAGCCTGTAATCCCGCGCCTTTGGGAGGCTGAGGTGAGTGGATTACCTGAGCCGCATGTTCAAGACCCGCCTGGGCAGCAAGACCTCATCTCTACAATAAATCAAAAAATCAGCCAGGCGTGGTAGCACATGTCTGTAATTCCAGCCACTTAAAAGGCTGCGGAGGAAGGATCGCCAGAGCCCAGCAGGTCGAGGCTGCAGTGGCCGGGAGCGGTCACTGCACTCCAGTCTGGGAGACAGAGTGAGACTCCAACGCCAAAAAATTTTTTTTTAAATGAAGGCTGTAATATATAGATGTTTTAAAATTCTTTTTTATTATGGGGAAAAATTCTAAGCACACAAACAAATCACAGAAAGTTACAAAAATGTTAAAATTCTTGCATTTGGGGAATGGGGCCACAGGTTTTTGTTATTGTCATTCTCCTCCTCCCTTCTCTGCTCTTTTTTAATCTTCTTTTTAAAATTTTCACTTTTTATTTAATAAAGTTGCATTATTTTTTATTTTTTTTAAAAAGTAGGTTAGAGGTAAAAGCCCACCTGAGGTTATTCATACAGAGAGCGGATGGTCTAAGATGGCGGCTCTGAACATAAGCATGCATCAGGATTAGCTGACATCTGGAGCAGAACCAGAGATTTTGCATTTCTCACAACTTCCCAGGTCATACAGATAACTTGAGAACCACTACTGTAAGATAAATACTAACTTCTACTTCTCATGATTCTCAATACTTTAACCATCTATCCAATCATTTCGCCAGAAGGCTCTACATTTGTGGCAGAGTGTAGTCAAACTGCCTTTACAAAACTATTACTTAATATTCTGCCCTTGACTTTTATCCAAGGTCAAAGCAAATACAACACTTTTCTTTTTGTGGGAAAGGAAATTGAGGACATTATTTTTTGTGTTTCAAGGTGCCCTTTAAAAAGATCTATGTTCAAAATACTTTCACAAAACAATTAGGAAAGAGTTTAATCCTTCTTCACTTTTTCTTTTCTTTATTAAACAATGGGAACTGATTTTTAACTATATATGTATATCTCTGCTTTGACTTTGGATTTAAGATGGTTTCTAAAAATATATGAAAGGCAGAGATAGAAAAAGTTGCAAGTAAATAGGTAAGAAAATCTGGACAAGCAGACTACATAACCCAGAAAAGCAAACCCCTGTCTTTCATCTTCCTCAATTTGGGAAGGTTCACATTTACCATGTACTGAGCCTCAGGCTTGGTTTTCTGCATTTTTTTTTTCTACATTTAATTTCCTCTTACTACTGCCAGGACAGCTTTGAGGACTTTCCTGCAAATATTTCTTCCTTTCTATCCCCAACTTCCCAAACGGCTACCTCAAATTACAAGAAGACACTCATATTCCCTCACATAAGTAATCTTTGACTAAATATCAATAAAAACAAGGTTGTATTCAACTAACAACACAAATGAAATTAATATGTAGGGACAAGAATATTCAAATCTACTGTCTCCAATATAGTTTTAAATATGTGCTTGAATATCTTAACAAACTCTAGGGAAACAAAAGCCTCAAGAATATGAAAACCTCTCCAAGATCAAATCAAAGTGCTACAGGCATTATAATGAACCTCACTCAACATCTCAAATCTCACCAGCTGAAATGTTTGTTTTTCCTTTGTAAGCAGCATTCTATTCAACTTTTTGAAATGAGGATCCTGACCAACAATAGACAAGCAGCATATGGTCCCATAAATCGAAGAAAATGTCCTTGACTCCCTTATCCTGCAGAGAAGCCCTGCCTTTTGGTACCTGCTACTTAGCATATATTAAAGGAGCAGATTTCAGTAATTTTTGTTCAAAATAAAGAAAAATGTCACCCTTATTTCCAACATACTGATTTTTGCATACCTACCCTCTAGAAACACCAGTCTCTTGTTGCATAAGAGCACTCTCGGAGCTCAAAAGAAAGAAACAATTTTAAAATTAGTGATTGAAGTAATTAAACATTTTAGGAGAGGATAAAATTGTGATCTCAGAGCAAGTAGGTCAGCAGCAAATTTAAATGTGACCCAGTGTACTGCAAATACCCACTTGCTTCTTGCTGATTTTTGGCAACATATGATTATAACCCAAATAACACACTAAAGCTGTAATTGGCAGAATCAATGAAACAATAGAAGCCTATTTGAGGAAGAAGTTTTTATGCCCTGTTTTTCTAAACAGCAAACCACATGATTGGTGTTTGCTTACTTAATAAGGCTGTTAGGAATCATGTTTTCAGAGTTGACACATTATCAATTCAAATCGGTAATTCAATATACAGATGAAACTTGCCAGTGATATTGATATGGTTCAGAGTTGTTTGGAATCAAAGTGAACTCAGAATGAAGTGTTGATAGAGATTGCTTTTAAGAAGTACTTATTAGGTTCCTCCTGGGTACAGAGTCTTGAATAAGACCCTGGGGAGACAGATAAATTATAAACAACTCTGAGAAATATTGTATACAAGGATAAACTGACAGAACTGTAACATGGAAAAAATTTAATGTGTTTGTATTCCATTTTTTTTCAGGGAGACATTATGACATAATTGGTTTGGAGTTTGCCCACCAGGGAATACTGAGCACTACCAGGGGTCAGATGCATGGTGTAAACATTACTTCATTTAATCCTCACAACAGTCTTGAAAGGCATTTTGAATCATTTTACAAAAGAGGAGAAAATGAAGCTCAAAGAGTTTAAGCAACTGTCCCAAAATAGCATTGTTAATGGGAATCAGAACCAGGATTTGAAGCCAGGACTGCCCCCTTTTTTCCAAAACTCTGTTTTCTGGCCAGGCTCGGTGGCTCAGCCCATAATCCCAGCACTTTGGGAGGCCAAAGTGAAAGGATTGCCTGAGCCTGCGGGCTCAAGACCCGCTTGGGCAACTTGGTGAGACCTCATCTCTACAATAAATCAAAAATTACCCGGGCGTGGTAGCTCGTGCCTGTAGTTCCAGCTACTTGGAAGGCTGAGGCGGAAGGATCACCAGAGCCCAGCAGGTAGAGGGTGTGATGGCCGGGAGCATGCCACAGCACTCCTGTCTGGGCTACAGAGTGAGACTCCAACTCAAAACAAACAAACAAAAAACCTTTGTTATTCTGCAACAAACCAGGCTGTCATACAGCAGTCTCCCTCATACTTTGGAGGTTCCCTTATCCAGTTTCTCAGTGATTTCTCATTTCCAAGCCAAAGATCACTCTGTTCTCAGGACATACCTCAAACCTTATCTCCCTGAAGCATTATATCTACTCGGGTAGCTTTCAGAAGAAGAGGCACTTTTTACAGTCACGTGGACACACTTAGAAAGGCAAAAGCTGGAATTTAAAACCTACCCACACATTCCCTACAAACAAAACAAAGAAATTTGAAACAATTTTGAAGAGACACGTACAACCAGCTTAATCCTAATGTCTCAGAAAAACTGTTTTATGAGGCCACACAGAAAATTTTTCTGGAGTTATGTTGTTCATCTAACTTAGATGAATCATGAACTGATGGCATGATTTGTGTATATATTTGTTAGTCAATCAACAAACACTCACTGAGTACTCACTGTGTATGAAGACTCACACCTGACATCTTACCCAAGCAAAGGCACTCTGAATAATTCCAGTTTCCAGTAACCAGTGTGCACATGCGTGTTTCTGTGGGCAATGTCTACCTCACTTTGGCTTCCCGACCTATTTTAGACTTACTCACTTTTTAAGATTCAATACAAGTGGTACCTCTTCAGTGAAGCTTTTTCTTGATATAGGAAAAAAAAATATTTGTTTCGCGTGTTATCATTCTCAATAGCCTTTTGTTTATAGCTCTATATGGCAACACATTATGTTTATTTATGTAAAGTATATGTATTGGTTCAACAAACACTTACTGAATTCTTCCTGTTACTCTATATAAGTCACTTCTAAATTCTGAGTCTACAGAAATTCAAATTATGCAAAAATACTCCAACTTAGGTTCATTGCCTAGTGGAAGGTGCACTGAAAGTTCTTTGATGTTTCTTGTTACGTCGTTTTTATTTCTGAAAGTACTGCATAAACCAGTACATGGTTTTCCCCATAGCCACACTGAAAGGTAGTTATTTAACTAAACTAGATTAAAATAACATGCAGTACTTGCAGTGAGAAATAATGTATGTTTTGTAATAAGGAGAATGCGGCACTTGTATCATTATCCTGTTATATCACGGTATATGAAAGTTCTGTATTCTTTTTTCTTGAATATAAAACTATAAATAGACTCACTAAATAGATGAATTTCCAAGTATACAAGCAAATGAGAAGGCTCACCAGGTCCTTAAACGAACACAACTTGACATTAAGTGAATTTTGAATATACTATTGGTCAAATTAAATCCCAGGAAACATTAAATAAATTACATAATGAAAACACCTTAGGCAGCATTCTTACAGGAGAATGTCCACGTATAACTATTGATAGCACACAAAAATGAAGTCTATTTCTTTCTCTCAATGTTATACACACATTCCCCTGCATTTTTCCTCAAATGAAAAGTGATGAGATGGTGAAGCTTATTTCAAGGTTGATTTAAACTTTGTGTGGCTAGATAAGTTGATTTCATATTTTGGTCAACGTAAGTCACATTGTTTTAAGGCTCTAATGTGGGTCACTCAATTTTTCAATATTTTTCCTATCCTTCCAAGTCCTTACTCCTTATAACCAATTTCTAGATCTAAATGACTTGCTACATTCATAATCTTCTTCCACTAGTAACTTAAGAGAGGATAGTATGTGTATATTACCGCCTGAAAGACTTTTGTTTCATCTGCATAACTTGGGCTGTATAAAAGGTCAAGACAAGTAAATCTTTAAAATGACTTTTCCTGTGAAGCATTGAAATCCTTCACAATTCAAGCAGGTTAGGAGTTTACTATGTCAGTATGTTATCCATGCAAATTTCATCTTTCATATCCTAGTCACTCCTGATACTTCTCTAACAGACTAAATTCAAACCATTAATTTAAACTTGGTTGGTCTTTGACTGAAATTTGGGCAAAAATAAGCCAAGTAACACAGACAGGGAAAAGTCCTATATAAGATCTAAAAAGTAAACAGCTAAAATAAATAAATGGATAACTCTACAGCCTGATAAACTTCCAATGTTTTATAGGAATTTCCTGCAATCGTTGGGGCAGAGGCAAAGTAAGACATGGGAAAAAAAGGAAGTAGAAACAGAGGGATTGTTTCTACCAAAGAGTAGAAGAGCAGAGGGAAGGGGTGGAGGAAAAAAGCTGGTGCTCTGTGCCCAAAAGAAGTCAGTGAGAAGGAATGCTGCTTACAGTGGAATATCCAGTCCTTGCTTGGTTCTGATAGGGAATGAATGAGAAAAGAAGTTTATTTGGCTTTCTGAGCTTCATCTGAATGTAAGCAAGAAGGGGTGGTGGGAAGGAAGCAAGGCTTGTACTCTTGGTCAGACTGAAGACGTTTCCATAGTATTCTGGAAACTCTCTTCCAGTCATCTCAGTAGTACAAGAGAGTGTATGAGCGAGACCCAAAAACCCCCAGGATTTATTTATTTTAAAAATGTGTATTTATTCTTACGTGTTTAAACTTCAGTCACCTTCAAAGTACTCTGATGCTTTTCCCACTGCTGTTGAGATGCTTATTTCCATTGTGTAACATAGTTTTTGAACTCATCATTTTTGATGGCTTTTAGTGCTTCTGCTGATTTTTGTTTCACCTCTTCCACATTGACAAAATGTTTCCCTTTGAAGACTTGTTTTCATCTGGGGAGACAAAAATAAGTCACTAGGGTGAGATTGGCTGAATATGGATGGCATGGGAATCATGCAGTTTTTGGTAAAAAACTGCTGAACACTCAGTGCAGTGTGGGAAGGTGTGCTTGTAAATCATGCATCATGAAATGGGCAAACTCACTGAAAAAGTCTCCAAAAAAAATTCATTGAAGCCAAATGCAGCCTCTCACAACAATGTTAGCTGGTACACTGATGCCAATAGGTTCTTAGAACACTTACCTGGTAGGGGGAGCCTGTATTATAAGGTTCTTGCCCTCCAAAACATAATTCCGGTTTTCTGGGTGGGCCCCTTGTATTTGAAAGCTTCTAATCACCTGTCTCAAGCTAAGTCATCTTGAACTGGATTAAGAACAGAAAGTGTGTCAGTGAAGAGTTTGGGACAATACATCTTATCTTAATTATATCTGCCTCTGGATATATATATATATATATATTTGTTTGTTTAATTTCCAGTTTTATATTTTGAAAGTTATCAAATGGACAGGAAAGTTGAAAGACTAGTACAGTGACCAGTATAGTATAGTATAGTATAGTAACTGTCAACTATATTCACCAATTGCTAGCATTTTACCATGTTTTCTTTTTCTCCGTGTATGCGTGTGTTGAATATGTGTCAATTTTTTTCTGAACAATTTGAAAATTTGTTGCGGAAATCCAGACACTGCACCCCTAAATATTTATTTATGCTTCTTTTAAGGATAAAATATTACACTGCATTTAAAAATTAGCAATACCATTTAGAATCCAAAATGTCCCCATTATTCCAAAAGTATATTTTATAACTTTTTAAAATATACAAGTTCATGATGGCCAATGCATTGCATTTTATTGTTATGCCTGTTTAGCCTTTGTTAATTTAGATATCACATACCTGTATATCTGTTTGTTTGCTTTCAAGATGTTATTTTTTTTAGTAGCCCAAGCAAGTTTTATTTTTCTTTTTCCAAAAAAAGTATTATTATTATTATTTTTTTTGTTTGTTTGTTTGAGTTGGAGTCTCACTCTGTCGCCCAGTCTGGAGTGCAGTGGCACGCTCCCAGCCACCCAGTCTCGACCTGCTGAGCTCTGGAGATCTTTCCGCCTCAGCCTTCCAGGTAGCCAGAACTACAGGTATGTGCTACCACGCATAGCTAATTTATTTTTTTTTTTTTTACTTATTGTAGAGATGAGGGTTTGCCAAGTTGCCCAGGTGTGTCTCGAACCCATGGGCTCAGGCAATCCACTCGCCTCAGCCTCCCAAAGTGCTGGGATTACAGGCTAAGCCACCAAGCCCGGCCCCAAAAAATTATTTTAGATTTGTAGGGTACATGTGAGGTTTTGCTACATAAGAAAATTGTGTGTAGATGAGGTTTGGGCTTCGAGTGAGCCCTCTCTCCCCCCAAGTAGTGGACATGGTACCCAGTGGGTGATTGTGCACCCCTCATCCCTTTCCCTCTCTCCCTCCCTTCTTTGGCAGTGCCCAGTGTTTGTTATTTCCACCTTTGGGCTCACATACCCAATGTTCAGTGCCCCAAGCAAGTTATTTTGAAAGACAGATCACATTTTGGACTTTCTGATTGCTTTTTCATGAATGAATTCAGGTTGGATATATTTGTGAAGAATAACAGGCTTTTTGGTATGTTTCAGGAGTATACCTTAGGAGGCATATATTTTTTAATGTATATCATATATAATACACATATTATATATGTAAGACACACAGGCATATACATACATATACATGAGTATGTGTGTGTGCATAATTTTCCTAGATGTTGCTATCTCTTCACTTGGGTGATATTTTACAATTTTACTAGTAATTTATGATAGGGCTTTTTTCCCCACACTTTTTCCAACAGAATGTGCTATAAAGCATTTATAATTTTGCCAATATGACAGATGAGATATGATATCTCAGGAAAGTTTTTATTTTTATTTCTCTTATTGAGAATGAAATTGAACACTTGGAAAATGATATCTCCATTTTACACTAGAAAAATATATCAAAGGTGTAAATGCAGAAACGTAATCATATAAGTATTAAAAGACTTTCCTCTATAAGCTGGGTGTGTGGTAAGCCTTTTAGACTATAATTCAGAATTCAGAATCTATAGGAAAGATTGATGAGTTCGAATGTATTAATATTTTTATGAGATAAAAATTACATAAGCAAAATAAGAAAACTGGAAAAATATTTTTAACTTATACCATTTGTATGAAAAGAACTTTTAAAGATCAAGAAGTCAAAGATCAATAACCTGACATAAAATTGAGCAAAAGACATAAAGAGAAAGTTCAGACAAAATGATATACAAGTGCCTCAAACATTTGATTATGTTTCTAACCTCTGACCTGCAGAAAACCTACTCCTTTGTAGGTTCTGTTTAGACAATATGCTTCCTGTAATGAGCAAAAAAAAGTGCACACAAGTCATGGTTAAACAATAAAACTGTTTGAGTAGGAAGTGATATAAAATCAACCCTTGCATGAATTTGGCTAATGGGAATCTTTAACCCTCCACTATCATGAGAAGACTATTCTAAAAATATAGAGAGACACCAAAAACAATTGCCTAGAATATCTAGGTATTTACTATCTAGAATGATAGGAAAAATTACAGAGAAAATTAAATAGCAAAAGAAAAGAAAAAAATGGTGAGAAATCAAAGTGACATTTTTTAAAAATAGTAAACAAAAGTTATGCAATTCAAATTGATATAGAAAAAATTATAGTGAAGAAAGAAAGCAACTTTAAAAGTCAAAGAAACCACGAAAAGACACTGAGAAACCTTAAATGCATATTACTAGCAAAAGAAGCCAATTTGAAAAGTCCATATACTATATGACTTCAACCATATGGCATTCTAGAAAAAGATAAAACTGTGCCAAAACTAGACAATGCCAAGTGAGAACCAAGCAATGTGTTTTGGGAAGAAACAACCTCACACACAAGCTCTTGCTGACTTCGAAATTAAAATCAATTTAAACTAAACACAAATAAGGCAAATAGTTTTGATAACAGAAGGACTCAAGACCTTTCAGGAAACGCTAGTGCCAGAAAACTAAACACAATAAAGAAAAAAGTAAAATGAATAAAGTTAGATACATGAAATTTTATACATAAAACAGATATAACCTTGATTATAAAACAAGCTTCATCCATTCACCCAAATTGTCTTTACTAAAAAGGGAGTTACGATGTGGTAAAAGAACATCTGAAATCACCAATATAGGTGTTAATGTCAGAGACTTCTAATGCCACGTATATTAATCTGTCTTTATTTGTGGGGAGGGGTTTAAAGATCACCTTCCTAATGACAAAAAAAAAAAGAAATCAATAATCTATATCTATTTGCAACACAAATTTTAATGGGGAGACATTCTTAGGCAGAGCCTTAGGAAAATGGAATTTTCTTTACATACGTTAATCCAGCAACTAAACAAGTCAAAACCCTACTGACAATTTCTCATCACTTAATTGTAACATGACCTGTGAACCTTCTACGGCAACCCTAAATGGGGCATCCTGTGCACATCTTCACTGGGAGGCAGAATTCTACCCTCTCCCCACCCCACACATATTCCTCATCCCAATCCCAAGGACCTTTGAAGATAAGATCTCATGCTCATAAACATGCTGTGTTAGATGGCCAGCTGCCCTATACATATGTAATTAAGACTACTAATCTGTTGATATTAAAACAGATTATATTTGCCAACTGTATATCTGACAAGGGCCTAACATCAAGGATCTACAAGGAACTCAAATGAGCCAAAAGAAAAAAAGCAAACATCCCCATTCAAAAGTGGGCAAAAGACATGAATAGACCCTTCTCAAAAGAAGATATATGAGCTGCCAACAGACACATGAAAAAGTGCTCAGCCTCACTCATCATCAGAGAAATGCAAATCAAAACCACACTGAGATACCACTTAACCCCAGTAAGAATGCCCATCATTAATAAAACAAACAACAGATGCTGGAGAGGATGTGAAGAAAAAGGAACACTTCTATACTGCTGGTGGGAATGCAGACAAGTGCAACCTCTTTGGAAGATAGTGTGGCAGTTTCTGAAAGAACTAGAAATTGACCTTCCATATGACCCAGCAATCCCCTTAATGGGAATATATCTGGAGGAACTCAAATCATTCTACAAAAAAGATACCAGCACACCTATGTTTGTTGCAGGTCTATTCACAATAGCAAAAACATGGAGCCAACCATGTTGCTCATCGCAGCTGGACTGGATTTTTAAATAAATGTGGTATATATACACAATGGAATATTATGCAGCCATAAAGGACAAACATATGGACTTTGCAGCAACTTCGATGGATTTAGAGTTGATTATACTCAGTGATCTATCACAGAAACAAAGAACAGAGTACCATATGTTCTCACTCATAAGCGGACCTTGAACAATTATAATACTAAAAGAAAGCAATTGGCAGTAATGAGAAACTGTCAGGGGAGGGAGGATGGGACTAGCAGTTGAGGGAAACTGCTAGGAGAGGGAGAGACATACCTCATCAACAAGGGTACCTGCATAATGAACATTTGCATACCTAACCCTGAATTATACCCACGGCTTTAAAATTTTAAATATAAGTTAAATTTAAAATTAAAAAAATACAGATTATTCTGAACTATCAGGATGGGCCCCATGTAAACACATGTGTTCACAGAGGCAAAAAAGGAATTCCAAGACATTAGAAGCATGACAAGGCATCCTATTGTCCTTAAAAATGGAGGGGACCACATCAGAAGAAAAAAAAATGCAGGTAACCTCTAGGTGTTGAGAGTAGCCCTTTCAGACACCAACAAGGAAACAGAGATCTCAGTACTATCACTCTAAAAAGTTAAATTCTGACAACAACCTGGATAAGCTTGGAAGCAATTCTTCCCTAGAATTTCCATAAAAGAACCCAACGTGTCTGATACCTTGATTTTAGCCTTCTTACCTCTGAACTGAATCTATCAGACCTCTGACCTCCAGAATGGTGAAATATCAAATCTGCATTTTTTTCAAGCCACCGCATATGTGATCATTTGTCACATAGCACTAGAAAACTAATACATCACAGAAAAATCACCACACAAAGAGCTTCTCTCTAAAACCTCAAAGGACAGTAATTCTGTCATTCCTTTCCTTAGGAAGTACCCACACACATACACTTTCTCATTCATCTGCTAAGCTGTGATATATGTTTGCTAAACAACAGTCAGCTCATGCTGTTTCAGTAGAGGTCACTTGACTTCTCTCTGCTGAGCTGTGCAAATCTTTACTCTAGGCTAACTTCTGGGTTGTCAGTGGATGGTCTGCCTCCCTGTTATATGCCTGGGACAGCTTCTGCTATCCCACTCTGTGACCTTTTCTTTGTTGTAGAGGTTACCACACCCTTCTGTTGGCCAGTTTGTGACTTCTACTGCTGGGGTCCAGCCTTTGTTACACACTCTGTTGCTCCTGGTATAACTACTGCTACTGTGCCTGACATCCATCACCATTCGCAAGCTAGAAAGACTCTCTCTGCTTAGTTCTCTGCCCTGGCTTACTGACTAGGAGATCAAATACAGAGGGATGTCAAACTCTCCACCTTTTCATTCCTGGCATGGTGTCTATATTAGCCAGCTCAAACTTTCATAAAAATATACCACTGACAGGATGGTTTAACAACAGAGATTTACTCTCTCAAAGTTCTGGAAGCTGGAAGTCTGAAATCAGGATGTCAGCACGGTTGGGTTCTGGTGAGGGCTCTCTTCCTGATTTGCAGACAGCTACCTTCTTGCTATATTCTCCCATGGCAGGGGAGAGAGCAAGCTCTCTGGTATCTCTTCTTATAAAGGCATTAATTCCATCATCAGGGCCGTAGCCTCATAACCTCATCTTAGCTAATTATCTCTTAAAATCCCCATCTCCAGATGTATTCACATTGCAGCGAAGGACACAATTCAGTCCATACCAATGCCAGGGAAAACAGAATGAGAGTTTTTATTTTCTTTCAAGAAAATGCCTGTTTAAAAATGATAGATGATAGCCGGGCTCGGTGGCTCCACCTGTAATCCCGCGCCTTTGGGAGGCTGAGGTGAGTGGATTGCCTGAGCCCCCGTGGGTTCGAGACCCTCCTGGGCAACTTGGCGAGACCTCATCTCTACAGTAAATCAAAAAATCAGCCGGGCGTGGTAACACGTGCCTGTATTTCCGGCTACTCGGAAGGCTGAGGTGGAAGGATCGCCGGAGCCCAGCCAGTCAAGGCTGCAGTGACCG
>NW_007255661.1:80526-131096 GCF_000164805.1 Carlito syrichta
TGATAGATGATTTTTCACTATCTTTTTTTTTTTTTTGAGTTGGAGTCTCACTCTGTCGCCCAGGCTAGAGTACAGTGGCATGTTCACAGTTACTGCAATCTCAAACTGCTGGGCTCAGACAATCCTTCTGCCTCAACCTTCCAAGTAGCTGGAATCACAGGTGCACACCATCATACCAAACTAATTTTGGAATTCATTGTAGAGATAAGGTCTTGCCACATTGCCCAGATTGGTCTCAAATCCCTGGGCTCAGGCAATTCTCTCACCTCCACCTCTCAAAGTGCTGGGAATTACAGGTGTGAGCCACTGCATCTGGCTTATTTCACTATCTTAATTCTAAACTTGAGCAACTAATCTCTGTGTCCTCTTTCAATAAAAGAGTAACCTAATCTCCTTTTAATTATCATCCTTCCTTCTCCACTTTACTGTTTCAACTTTCCTTCTGGGCAATATCTCTATTCCCTCTATAGAAGATCAGGACATACATAAAAAATTAACATTAGTTCTAGTATCCTCAACTCTATTCCCTGTGTAATATAATGGTATGAATCCCTCGGAAGAATATTTTCTATTGGCCAAAAATTGGTGAGATGGACCTACGATTGATAACAAAAGAGGCTATATCCTAGGGATCAGCACGCATTTTCTGTGAAAGTCTTGCAAATAAATATTTTAGGCTTTGGAGAATTCTGTCACAACTACTCAATACAGCCCTCATTGTTTGGAAATGGTCATAGAGATACATTTAAAAAATGGGCATGGACATGTTCCATTATAGCTAAGAAGGCTGAAATTAGAACTGTACACAATTGTTCACTCATCGAAAAAATTCTTCTTTTGATTTTTTTCAACCGTTTAAAAATGTAAAGCACGCACGCACACATTAGTCTTTGTGTGCTCTAAAAACCCTGGCAACAAGCCAGATGTGGCCCTTAAGCTGTAGTCTGCCCTTCTCTGCCAGGAGGGAAAGGAGAAAAGCTTCAGAGTACTAAGATTCTCTACTCTCTCTACTACTCTCTCTTGCTATCTCAGAGCCTTTACTACAGTCTCACCTCAATGTGCCCCCTGGGCCTCAGCTATTCCCTCAGGAATTACATCTCAGGTCAGATCTCTCAAAAGAAAGCCGGAACCCCCAGGGCCTGGCTGGTGGTAAGAAAATCCTTAAAGAGAAAGTTCTTTTCAGAGAGAAAGTCAGCTTCAAAGTCTAGGTGAGGCTCTGCTCTCACTAACCACAGTGAATCATTTTTCTGCTGCCCTGTGGGAGGATTAAGGTTTGTGTGCATCAATGGAGAGAAGATGTCAGGTTTTCCTCCAACCCACTGGGCCTTTTTAGGTTTCTTTTGGCCACAATGACTCATCTCTCCTTCCTTCAGACCTCATCCTCAACAAGATGACACCACTGCCTTGTTTGTGCCATGAATTATCTAGGATTCTTGGAAATAGGAAATGGCAGCAGGGGCTTTGTATTCATCCTAGTGGCTGTTCCAGATTGCATTTTGGATGTTACCCATGTTGATTCTTTCCTTTTGCGATGACACTTCTGCATCTACATGTATGTGTGTGTATATGGGAGTGTGAAGATTCAATTGCCGGTTATTTTTACTGTAATCTTTCCAGTTCCCAGCTTTCCTAAACTTGTAACACAGAATGTGTGCTAGATTTGAAATCGAACAACCAGGAGTTTAGAGCCAGTTCCTCTCATGGACTGTATGATGCTGAGCAAATTGCTTAGTCTCTTGGCCGTAGAACAGAATGAACATAGCACCACCTTTCATACTCATATTCTGGGTTAGGTGAGAAGGACAAATAAAATACTATATATGCCAATGCCCTTCGGAAAATATAAGCTGCTATAAAAATTGGGCCTTTACAACGTGGTTATTCATACATTATAATAATTGATCTGACATTCTGGCTTTAAAATTGGCCCAGAAAATTTCTTAGTTTGCCTCCATTGCTAAAACATGTATATTCTGGGGCTCTCAGTTTAAAAATATCATTTGAGCATTTAACGATACGGTATGTTCAATTTTGTCTGCATCTTGGAAAGCTAGAAACTCAAAGTTTGGTAGGTCACAGTGGCCTAGGCAATAGGCAGGCCCTGGAAGATTTGGAATAAAAAGGCTTTTGATGCCAAGCCTCACTCTAATTCCACAAACTAAGTTTCTTATTGCATTTCCTATTCCCAGTGAATTACAATGTGGCAGAGTGTTCTCAAAAAGCATTTAATCACTGTGCAAGTCATAAGACAGGTTATTAATAAGTGATTATTTCTCATAACAAAGAAGCTTGTTATAATCAGAGCTATTGTTTATCCTTACAAGAAAAGTTCTTCTGCTTAAATGAAGTTTGTTCCCATTTTTAATGGAGTTTGAGTACGTGTGGGTAATTAGAACGTGAAACTGAATGAAATGACAAGGGAACAGCACTCTGCAGCATTTGCAGACTTTCTGGCACGTGGTAATAGGGTGGATATCAACCCATAACATTTTTAACTTTCTCAGTCTCAGGTGCTGTTTTCCACATACCCACCTTGAAAGATCACACTCACAGAAACATGAAATATGAATTCTGGAACCATGGAAATGGAAAAGACCTTAGAGGCTATAAGTCACTTGATCAACACAAGATACAATTGAGACTTAGCAGGTAAGTGTTCTGTCCACGTTCACAGGGAGAATCAGTGGGAGAACACTGTCCAGATTTCCAGACCCCAAGTCTAGTGCCTTTCTACTCCATGGACTTGTCTGTAGAACCAAGGTACACATTGGTTAACTGTCAGGGGATGAAATTAAACAATGCAAGTGGTGAACAAAATGTAACCTGGCTGGGTGTAGGGAAAAACAAAAAGACAAGTGAAAAGACCATGGAAACAGAGGAACTGGGACTTCTGTTTAATTCTTATTTTATTCACCAAAAATCATGCTCCTAAAATTAATCTCTTCAAGGCTATAGTGGTTCTGTGATTCCAGTTGATATTGGAGACTTGGAAAAGAATGTTCAAAACTAGCCATTTCCATGAGCATAACTTTATAGACTACCAGTCTCTAGACACTTGTGCTACCTGCAAGAGGATCCTTATCCTATTGTGCTTATGTGTTTGGACAAGGGCCACACCATGCTCAGACCCTAGAAACATGAGACTGAGAGTGAAGTAGTCCCTTGACGATGATTTTCTCAGCAGACGCTTGAGACTTTTGAGACTACTTGGACATACTGAAACTCCCAGGAATGGTGAGTAAGAACTGAGTCTCCCCTTTCTTTCTATAACAATTACTAAAAATTTTCATTGCAAGAAAAAAAAGAATGTTCTTGTAGAAATAAGAACACAGAAAAATCTATAAAGAATACTAAAAATTAAATCCAAAGTCCATATGTCTACAACAAAAAGACACGTTTTGCAAGAACCCATGCAAACAAAAAGATACACATTGAATACATCAGACTGTGTTCTTGCAGTTGGAAAAGGGAATAAAATTGAGACTAAAGGGCATAAATGGAGAAAAACAAACAAAATAAAAAGTTTAAAAGGATCTGTTTTGGGGCGTGAGTTAGTAATGACAAAAGTCATATTTTGCTACAGGAAATATCCATTCATTATACACCACATCCCTTGGCCTGAATACATAAGGAATTCAAGTGTAAAGGTTGTTAGGTCCTTGGTACAAATTTGCAACAAAACGTTACATTCTGTGGTTTTTGTAAAAGTGTCCTGTGAAGGCTTTATTAAAATGCAAAGCGCTGTGAATGGTTGTATTCAAGGAGAGATTTGGGAATAAAAGGGGAAAAAATGCCAACTGAAACAAAATCTCCTGGCCAGTTGACCTTAATCTAACACATGCTGTATCACCGGGGATTATAAAATGACCACTTGGTTTTCTTTTTATAATTAGCCACTGGGAATATTAGCATTATGACAACTTGTACTTGTGGGGTGAGTGGGGCATGTGGCAGAGAAGGAAGAAAACCCCTAAAAATGAGGGGGGGGAGCCTCAAATTCAGCCTCGGGTTTAATCCTGAAAAGTATGTAGAAAGAAAAAAGGCCAAGGAGAGAGGAACCATGAAGACAACCAGAGACAAGACTCTCTGCCAACAAGGAGTTTTTTCTTTGCAGGATGAACTTACACATTCAGGAAACTCAGCAGCAGGTTAGATTTGTAGTTGGCTATTTTTAAAATACGAAGCATGGGAAACAGCCATACCCCCCAAAATATATGGCCTTCAGAATCTAAAGGAGGTTGTTGTCATAAAATGTAAAGCTTAATACCACTTTCCACAAACGTTCTTATTTTCTGCCCCTCCACCTCCCTGTACACACTCCATGAATAGCCTGTTTTCAGCCGTTTTCATTTCAGTTCCTAAGTAAGGTATTAACTCACTCTCCTTCCCCTTTGGCCTCTGCGCACCCCCGCCCCCTTCCCCAAGAGAGGGGCTTTAAGTACTGCATGAGGGGAAGAAGCATTACAGCGAAACTCTTCAGTCATCCCATATCCTCCTTAGGTGTCACCCATATCCACCCAGCACCTCTTAATTCAAGAAGCCTGGTGCAGGAACCAGAGAGGACTGGGCAGAGTGGCAAGTTCAGTTCCAAACCACTTAACAACCACCTTCTCAGAATGACACTAGAGAAAAGCAGGCTGGCTCCAGGCGGCTTCTTGACGGCATGGAATAAAAGTCCAGAACAGTCCCTCTGTACCATGTCTGTTCGTTAGAATCACCTGGGGGGTGACTTTAAAAACATACCCACACTCAGGTTCACCCTAACCTAATTAAATCAGTATCTCTGAGGGTGGGAGTTAGCCTGAGTATTATGAAAAGCCCTTTGAGTAATTGTAATAGGCAGCCAGGGGTGAGAAACTATTGTTCTAGAAGATCTAAGGAGCAGATAATTAATATAATCTAGTTGCTTATTAAGGGTAGTTTTCTATCAAAACATTTAATTAGTAGCTAATCAAGGCAGCTGAAATGGAGAATTAACCCTAGGCTTTGTCTCACTGCAGTTTTTGAGATCACAGTCAGGTGCTAATTTATAAAGTGACAGATTACAGTAGGCTGAGGAGAATGGAAGGCGTAAGGTGTGCTTGAGGGGTGAGGGAAAGGGATAGGGAAAGAGAAAAAGGGAAGGTTCACAACTTGCGAGAGCAGGGACTGAGCTTTGGTAATCTTTGAGTTCTTCTCTTCTAACATGGTGAGAGTCTGCACATCGTAGGTCTACGATAACCCTCACAGTATGACCGAACACTCAGGGTTCCTTTTATCTGGATTTGTCCAATGGATCTAGATTGTAGAAGGTTTTCCTGCTGAAAACCAGCATCCCTGCAGTGGACATCTCTAGGCAAGGCGGGATAGAGACATAAGGGCACGTGAACTGAGTTATGACATGGTGCCTAAGAAAACTATTTGCTTTCAATGTTGGCCAGTCATTGTCTGGAAGAGAAGCCAAAGGCCCCACTGGGGAAGAAGAGAGAGGAGCTGATGATATTCATAGTAATCTGGTTAGCATTTAGCATCTGGACAAATCATCTCTGATCCCAAACTTGAATACAGCACTTTGCAAAACAAAAGCCCTGCAGTTAACTCAGTCACCCTAACTCAAAATACTGTTAGTGGCAGTCTGTTGTCACCTAACCTTGTCGCTGGAGATATCAGTTCAACCAACTCCAAGTATTTTGTTAATATTTCTACTACCTACATCTGTCTTTCTTGTTCCCCCAAAAGGAACTTGGTAGGTAAAATTGAAATCCTTGTTACCTTTTCTTGATTTCCCAGGGATTGTACCCATACCCCTGAGTAGGTTGGTATCCTGTGGCCAACACATTTCTGAATCCAACTTGTTTTTCCAACTAACTGTCAATATTGCCGCATTGCTTGGCAGAAACTCAGAAATGTCCTGGGTCCTATTGGAAATGTCAATTTCATTGCCAGGCCCACTTACATACCTTCAGGTTTTCCACTCTGAGGCATTACTCAGATTCCACACACAGACTCCGGCACAATTCCCCACTGCTCTTCCTTGGAAACCCTGTGCGTCTATTATACTGTGATATTTGACTGTCCTTAAATGCAACTCACTCTCGGCCACCTGTGAACATTTTATCATGCTAGCTCTTGTCTTTCATCTCTGCTACAAAAATCTAATCTGAAAGTGATTCCGTCATGTAATAAAACTCTTCTAGAACCAATTATGAATCTCTCTTTTCTGAGCTCTTGTGATACTCGGTAATGCTTTTGCCGCTTTCACACTGTTTTGCTTCATGTACGTGCAGGTCTGTAATACTGTAGTCGGAACCTTTCCGTTCTGAGTAACTTAAAACTCACTCGTATTGGCTAATGCAACAGAATACCTAACTGAGAAGTTGAGACATAGAACAGACTTTCAGGTGTGGTTCCAGCAGAACTGGAATTCCAAGCATCTGTGACTTCAAGTCTTCTTACTCCATGTCGACTTCATCTTCAGTGCTGGCTTTCCTCGTGACAGTACATTGACTGCCAGCGGTAACCATAACTTCCTCCTTCACCTGTGAAAGATATAGGATATATTATCCCATAATAACTGAAAAAGGAAAATTTGAGTTTCCTGCCGACTAACCCTATTTCCCAAGAATCCCTGTAACTAAGGAGATGCCATCACTGATGGGCTCTGGCCTGCTCTGGTCACTGTAGCACCGGAGTTTGGTTGAGACTGGGACTTGGTCTTGCCTACAAACTAGGGCACAGAGAACAAATCTGATCCACAGCCTGTCTTTGTAAATAAAGTTGTATAGGAACACAGCCATATCCATTTGTTTATGTTTTCACTGTGGCCAGTACAAGCGTTGAGGTGAGTAGTTGTGACAGAGACTGCGTGGTTCCATCAAGTCTAAAATAGTTACATGATTTAGGGAAGGAGTTTGCAAATTCCTGGTTTTGATCAATTTAGTCTCTCATCCTTGGACCTAGGTTTAGGGTTGTACCAAAGCATTTAGCTCTTACATAACGAAGGAGAGGAGAGACCCTCAAGGAAAATATGTGTCTTGCTATTAGGAAAGGGAAATGGGGAGAGGGTCCTTAAGGGCATTAACCCAACTGTACTTATTTTCATACTTTGCACAATGATTTGAATTAAATTTCAACTCAATAATTGCATGTAGAATTTTTGAGTTGAATTGCTGCATTCTTTCCCTTTAACTTCCTTTCCCCTTTCCTTTGGGAATGTAGATATCAAATACTCTAGAGATTCTCTTGAGTCTTAAAGCAAATTTTTTCCATCTTGCTTCCTCCATTACCTTGTTGAAGGAGATTATGGGATA
Source organism: Carlito syrichta (assembly GCF_000164805.1). NCBI lineage: Eukaryota > Metazoa > Chordata > Mammalia > Primates > Tarsiidae > Carlito > Carlito syrichta. Next base: position 87,816 of record NW_007255661.1, read on the forward strand.
TGACATTGGATTTATAATCACCACCTGCATGTATGTGCCTCAGTCAACTGTAAACCTTAAAAACACTGCAGAAACTCCAAAAAAGGAGAAAAACGTGCATTGGTTAGAGAGGAAAAAAAAAGACTGAACATTCTGTAATTACGTTCAGAAAAATCTCCTCATTTTTTTCTCACAAAAACTTTGCAAATACAGGTTAAGTTTAAAGGTACAGTCTTTTTTTTTTTTTTTTTTAATAATCCTGGAGTAGCCGGGCTTGGTGGCTCAGCCTATAATCCCACGCTTTGGGAGGCCAAGGTGAGTGAATTGCCTGAGCCCGCGGGTTCGAGACCCGCCTGGGCAACTTGGTGAGACTTCATCTCTACAATAAATAAATTTTTAAAAAATTAGCCAGGCGTAGCCGCGCGTGCCTGTAGTTCAGGCTACTTGGAAGGCTGAGGCGGAAGGATCGCTGGAGCTCAGCAAGTTGAGGCTGCAGTGGCCAGGGGCGGCCACTGCACTCTAGTCTGGATGACAGAGTGAGACTCCGACTCAAAAAAAAAAAAAAAAATACTGGAGTAAATCCATATTTTCATGCAATAGCCAAACAGATCTGTAAGTTTTAGTTTGGAAGATTTCTTGGACTACTGAATGATATAATTGACATTATTTAAAAAGAGAATAAAGCAAAAAGTACATGTAATAGTTTAATATTCATAGTTCTGCCACAAAGAAATCATACATCTGACTGGAATATTCTGAATATAAATGAACCTATATTCCTAAATTATTTTACTTATTAAAATGCCAATTGTTTTATGAAGTCAGTTTCTCAAATGTCATTCCCATTTGGTTATTAGCAGGTATATCTTAGTCTACTGATTTATTCCTCTCATACAATACTGATTGTGAAAAAGAAGACGATAGGATAAAGACAGACTGTGGAGAGCAGCAAAAAAATGCATATTAATTCCAATAAAAATTTCAGCAGCATAAAAAATATACATGCTATCCTGAGACCCAAAACAGTCGACATCTTATGTGAATATTAAGCTGAAAAATGCAAAGTAAAACTACTGTAATTTTTTCCAATCAAACTGCTTAATTTCGTGCTGAAAGCAGAAATTGAACAGATGAGAATTCGATGCTATGACTTACTCTGAGTTCAGAATCCTGCAATTTCTAAGGATTAAAATACTAGGGGATTCAAAGCAGTACAATTCTGTTTGACATTTGGATGGTAATTTACTATTCAGTTCCCTGCTTGATCACTCTAAGGAAACAAGTACTCTCCAACCGCAAATTGGGGAGGACTGGCCCTGCATCCCACTGCACACCACAAAGAGAAATGTCTTGCCTCATGACACCTAATGTCTTGTATTCCTGTTTGGATTATGCATTGCCCACAATGGAGTTCAAAACAACCTTGAAGTGTTGTGACATGAGAATCTCATTACCTAGTATTTACTACTGATTTCTTCCTGCTCAAAATATAATTTTATGTCTTTAATACCTCAGCATCAACAGACTGTTTTTGATACCCATGTCTATTCACACACTCTGGAATTGGTTATAACTCAGATTCCGTTGTTCTGATTCACCATGGCTCTTTTGAGAGACAAATATTCTGTTTCATCCTTGCAAACAGTAACACACCACTGCCTGAAGGCTATATCTAATTTGTCTGATTTTGCAAGGCTACACAGCCTGTAAGCAGTATCGATTGTATTGAAATATAGAAACTTTTTTGTTTAAACATTCAATTTCCTCAAAAACCAGCTTCAGTCTTTCAAAACCTGTCATCATCCCGTCATTTTTAGGGTTCCCATCTATATTTATCAATAGATAGCCTCTGACTTTCCACAGACCTTCCACTCTACTTCCTACTCTGTTTCTGAGAATATGGGTTCCAGACAGAAGAACTGGAGCAGTAACCTGTTTTACAAACATCAAAAGGTCTGAGTGAAAAGCATGTCCCTCTTTTCTTCCTCAATGACTTTCTGCTTTTTTTTTTTTCTATTCTATTTGATCTAGTCTTCAAGTAGTCAGTCGTGAACTGTGTTGAAAGGGTCTTTTATGCTCAGCTACTACTGCTCATCAAGAATTGTTGCTAGCTTATTTCCCACCTCTACTCACCTAGGTCTGTACATTTAACCTCAGAATGGATCATCAGATGTGCTAATGCTACTCTACAATTTGGATGTGACTATGTATAGTGTCCTGTTCTATCATAGACATTCAATAACAAGTTGTGTATATATTTTAATAATATTCTCAGACCTATTATTGTGAAACAAATGCAATATCCCATTACTATTTCAGACTTCACCTACATAAACCAGGAAGAGGAGAGAACAATGGCAAGGGACCTTCCTATTTGAAGTCACCCTGAGATACAGATGAGGGTTTTGACTGTGTGTGTGTGTGTGTGTGTGTGTGTGTGCGCCACCAAGGTCACATCCAAGTGGATTCAAGTGATGACAAAAGTGGTGAGAGAAGAAAGAAAATGTATCAATAAAGGATGTATCAGTAAAGTGTGGAAAGGAGAGCCTACACAATTTAGTCCCATAGATAAGTGAGTGCTGAATGAATGAGTCAACCAGATATGGCAAAGTGGAACTTATTTGCTAACTTTACTGAGTAAGAGTCTTGAAGGGGAAGAGCAAGGCCTGACTTCTTGAGACTTTGAGATTTGTCTTAAAGCAGGTTTTTCAGCACTGGGAGCTTGACGGGGGTGGAGTAATAAAGATCTTGGTACCATAGTTTAGAGTTGGTAGAAACAGCGAGGTGAGGATTTTGAAGCGACAGTCCAAAGACTTAAAAAATAGTCTGCTAGTACTTTTTCTTGAAAAGTTAATGGTTCAGGGAATTCCTGGAGCAAATAATGAGGTTATTTGCAAATTGTATCTTCCTGGGCAAGAGTTTCCTAGAGGAGTGAAGTCATATTGGTATAGACAGTAAAGATACCAGATCCCGCATTTACTGCTTCTGTACGCTGACAAAACATTTACCTTGTCTGTCTCATTTTCCCCATCTGGAAAATGGGAATACTATTTACCTTGTTGTTTGCTTGTGAAGACTCAGTGAGGTAGTTTTGGGCATAGTACATGACATAAGATAGATCTTCAACAAATATTAATTTTTCTCTCCTCTTTCTTAACCTCTGTATTCTTCAACAAATACTAATTTTTCTCTCCTCTTTCTTAACCTCTGTATTCTGACTCCGAGGGTTTAGCCAGTTTTTAAATCTAATGCAGTCATTGCCTTTTCCAACTACCCTGCCTTCTAGGACAGATGTAAATAACGACACAAGCCTTCCAACTGTTTTTTGCTGGATGTTGTGGGAACATGAGGTATTTTTATTAACTTTTTGTTTTAATCAATTTAGGGAAAATAGTGGCAAAGAAGTTGTACAAGATCCAGATCACTCAGGAAATGCACATTCTAGTTATTCTTCGATTTGTTGTAATATACAGGCTAGGCCTCTCTCTATTTAGGTTGGCCGATTTGTTTCATAGAAGGGTTTCAAAAAGTTGTATTCGTATTTTTAAGTGATTGATGACAGTTCAATATGTCACCTGTAGCAAGAATGTACATATCAACTGAGAGGCTGAATATACAAACCAACAGCCACCAAACCACGTATGACAATAGAACGTTGACCCACAAACTCCACAGCCACCAGCCCAAGAAGCTAAACCACAACCCTTGCAGTCAACGTATGGCCCTAGATGGTCAGGACTTTGTCAGTGACTTTCAGCTTTCTTAACTTTTGCTTCTTCTCCAACTCAAAACAACTCAAAGAATGCTGAATATGTTTCTCAAGCTAATCACCTAAGATGCTGCACTCCTAATTAGCCTAATACCTCCCAGTTTCTCTATGGTAACTACTACGAATCAGAGCACTGCTAAAAGTCTTCCTCCCAATTTTTTTGCTATAAAGTTTCCCCATTCCCTGGCCTGTCTTTCAGCCTCTATCACATGCAAATGATGGTGGCTGACTTCCTTGTTAGAGGAAGTTCTGAATAAGCAGCCTCTACTTGCTCTCATTTAGGTGATCTTCATTTACTTCTACACAACAAGACTTCTACAAAAGCCCAAGTCCCCCATTACTTCCAAAAATCCACTTACTGAACAGATCATTCAACTGTGAACACCTGGTTTCCTCTTGTTCTTCCAGCTCTCACTGCACCCAATGGAAACTGCACTCTACAGGAGCAAGCCGCATTCTTCCCTGCTGGATCTTTCCAGAAGCCAGGAATTAGCATGGACTGATTTTCATCATCCCAATCAGCAGAGTTTATGTTGAAGATCCAAAGATAGATTCCTATGAGTTCAAAATGTATCTCCCAGAAGGTGGCCTCAGGCACCAGAGCACAAGCAAGGGATGGAGAAATTTAGCTGATGAAACAAGTCAATTGATATTCTACTTACTAAAAGTCAGCCCCCATTACTCTGACTTTTATGACAGGACAATGCACCTGATTTTAAGCCCTATTTTATTTGGGTCCCAAAGGAACACCCAAGTGCCTTCTTAGGTCTGAAAAAAAGTGTGTGCGGGCACGCACGCATGTGCAAAAGTTAGAGAGAGAAAGATTTCACTCTCCAAGAAATTCCATGACATTAACAGATGAGAAAACCAAAGTTCAAACCCAGGCATATCCACAGCCAACTGCAAACCATCTGGTTACTATGAAGGGCAAGCCCAGATTGTCTCATTCTTTACATCCTATCAAAATACATAGCGTGTTTCCCAGAGAACAAGTTCACGCAAGAAAACCAATGTCAAGCTCATAAAAATGTAAGACATATTAAACTTAACCAACTTAATTAGCTCCTTCAGAGTACTAGGCAGAGCAGGGGATCCGTATGATGTTTTATTGCTGTGATGGCCCTTCTCACATTGCTCTGTAATTATCAGATGCCCTTCAGCATCTCCTTGATAATAGGAATCATGACGCTTCTGTTTTGTATCTAAATCTTTTTTTCTTTTTTTCGAGTTGTACTCTCACTCGGTTGCCCAGGCTGGAGTGCAGTAGCATGCTCGTGGCCACCCTAGCGTCGACCTGCTGAGCTAAGGCAATCCTTCGGTCTCAGCCTTCCAAGTAGGCGGAACAACAAGTACACTACCACACCTGGCTAATTTTTCAATTTATTGTAGAGATGAGGTCTCACCAAGTTCCCCAGGCTGGTCTTGAACCTATGAGCTCAGGCAATCCCCTCACCTTGGCCTCCCAAAGTGATGGGATTACAGGCTTGAGCCACTGCGCCCGGCCTGTATCTAAATCTTAACAGAGAGACAGTCAATGTTTGCTGAGGGGATGTAGGAATTTTGTCAAGACATTTGAGACAGACAACTGTATTTGCACTAAGTAGCTGTGGAGATTATGTCAGTTATTCTTTGTAGGACTAACGTGCAATGGAGGACTTGCCTTTGGGTAGTGCCTTTCAACCTTTTTTGTTTCGCTATTATTTCCCTAAGCCTTTGGGGACTTTTTTTTCAATAGTCACTCGCCCATAAAGGCCTACCACACATATTCTATATATAGGCTTATGGAATGTATGTACAGCTATGGTTTATACAATTAAGACTTTTTTTAATCCCTCAAGAACCAATATCATCCTCATTGAAAATACATGCACTATATGGTTGACGTTTATTCTAGCTACAAAATATTGTAATCATTTGATTTCCTAAATTTTGCTAATTATCACAAATGTACTTTAGTCTTCAGGGAGGTAGGAAGCTGTGTGAAGTCCATAATTCTGACAGTAAAATTATAGAATCAGGGCAAAGGTGAAACCTATTCTGATGATATGTAATCAGGTTCCTTCCATTCTAACACAGAACATTACCTTTTGATCAGGGAGCAAATCTTCTTGTGGTGTTGCCTTTTGTTTTGTACTATTGATCTCCAAGATCCCCCAAAATTCTAGGCCTCACTCAGAAATGATGTGCATTAAAGTAGAAGCTGACTTTCGTGTTCAAGTCCTTGAGTGAGCAACTTAAAGTCTCTAAACGTGAACTCAACAGGAACGCTAACATCACATCTTCAGTTTGCACATTCTGATTTTGTCCTGAGTATTTATAGACCTCTCAGGTAGTCTCTTGGCTGAAAGCCAAGCAACAAGACTATTCTTGACAGTGGACTTAATTAATAATTCGTGCTTGAATTTATTTATACTGCAGTGCAATTGAATAAGGATTAAATAATGATTTGTCTTCCTCAACACAACATGCTACTCTGAAGTTATCTAGGCTCATTTTTACGTTCATATGCAATAATATGATTCTCTGTGATTTATTTTCCTCCTCCCCTGAATTTCCTCCCTACCATTCCTCAGAATTCTCCAGTTATCCCCCCCTCAGAATTCTCCAGTATGATTGATGGACAAATGAAGTCTACAACAAATCCAAGCTATATCATAATAGGTCATGAGGGAACATTAGAGTGATACTGACTTCAAAAATATTGCCATGGTAACTAGCAAAATTTGGTTTTGAATGCAGTGAGAGAAAATGACTGTCTCTCAACAAACAAAAGAAAAAAATATCAGTCAAGGATATAGAGTGATTTTGCCTTAGTAACCTGATTAACAAAGCTCTGTGAGGAGCATTGCTCTGTGGTAACATTGTCCTTCATTTCCTTGACTTTGAAATGAATAAATAGGAGGACAAAAAAAACAAACTCTCACTGGATAATAATCTAATAAGCAGTCTGATTATAAAATGTAGTATTTGGTGTTGTGTGCCAGTGACAGGGCTTTGAACAAATAGATTTCAGTAGGAGTTTAATATTAAAAGAGTATACTAAAACAGAGAAATGTTAAAGCCCAGTTTTAAGCAATCTCTGTTAAATCTTGTCCACAATAGTCACAGGTATCTGCTGAACATAATTTCAAAGCCCATTCTATCCTCTTCCTGGATTTCCTTAAATACACCAAGTCAAACTAATTCCCAAAAGTTTTCTTAAGATAATCTCATCGTCCCCCTCTTCAAGCAGATGGGCTTTCCACACATTTTGTCCTTTTAAAAAATGTTCAGTTTTTCAGATTTGGTTTTACAAATCATTAGAAGATACTTGTCATTAAAAGATATATGCGCTGTTACATATTTGATGATATTGTTTTGAAGTTAGAACTATCCTGTTTGAAAACAGCAGTTTCCATAGGAACAGGTTTTCCAACTAGATCTTACAAGGAGAAGTGTGTCATAAATAATTGGCAATGCCCTCAGGGAGCTGTTAAACACCCAAAGAAAGCCAAGAAGAGAAAAGGAAGAGTGATACCAGAGGACAGCCATACCGTGACATTCCATAAGGGAAAAGCAAATGCTATCTAAATACCCTAGGTATCGATTGAGGTAATAAATTTAACTTTCAGATTCCAAATCAATACCTGAAATGCAGTGCTGAGTTAATTCTAGCGCAGAGTTAAAAGAAAAGTGGTCATAAATAAAAGACCAGAATCGCATTCAGTATTAATAACTCTCCTCTCCAGAAGTGAATTAATGGCACTCAGTTCTCTATTACATAAACTTAATAACGTAACTTTTTTTAAAAAGAGTATATATTATTATTCAAACAGTCATTCTTAAATGCCAAGATTTCTCTTCAGGAAGAGATGCTCAGCCATGGGGAACTTGGCAACTGGGCTGCAGGGATCAGCCTGGAGGTGTCATGACTGGTGGTGTCATGATAGAGATCAACGCAGCGGCCACTTAGGCCCTTTGCTCTGGGCTCTTTGCGTTTTTGCATAAGATGTCGATTGTTAATGCTATCTCTTCCTTTCATTTTCTCTCCCAGCCTGATCCTCCCACTTTAATCTCTAGCTATGGCTATATCCCCACTGATTTTGCACAGGGCAAGGTGTCACTTGGAATTTAAATCTACCTGGAGGGGAACAAAAAGAAAAACCTATGGCCTGTCTCTGGGAATCCTGTGAAGTCAGAAAATGTATGTTGGAGACCTGAAGCAAATATGAAAAATGTAAAGCTATTCTCAGACACATTTCTTTAGGAGATCGCTCTATAAGGACTCTCTTTACATAGGCCCTGCCCTACCTTTAGCTGAAAACTGTCAAAGGAATCAGAGACTGACTCTGCATTCTGAGACTTTCTTCTCCTTCAGGCCTTCATGGGTTCCCTAGAACTTTCCTGGGGTGGACTACTCAGCTGATGAAACACTGGCACCTAGACACACAAAGCCCCTTTCCTTGGGTCCCTTCACCATAGCTGTGACAGGCCAACTTTTTCCCATACACAACTCTACTGTAAACTAGGAGAATTCAACAAGGAAATGATTCCAAAAAATGGAGACCGCAGATGCACAGGCAAGTTTTCAAAGTCTCTGACCATAAAAATAGAATACCCTTGAATCCCAAATATGTCAGAAAGAACTGTCTTGGCCAGGCTATCTTTCTCTGCTATCTTCATGAGGTGAATGTGGCTCACACAGAGTTAAGATGCAAAATTCTGAGTTTTAATCAAAGGGGTAAGTTTGCCGTATTGTACTGAAGAGATCATTAAGTCCAAAGATTTAAGCAACAGTTAGAATAACTTTATTTCAGTTTAGAGCCAGAGAAGGGGCCGGCAAAATAAATGCTTGGAAAGTAAATTGTTTGAATTCAAAAGAGGAGAAAGAGGAAGAGAAGGGGAAGGGGGAGGAGAAAAAACAGACCAAAAGTTTTTCAAGTGTTTTATAGGAAGACAGAACTTTAAGTTTTCCACACTAAAGCCCAGAATATATGGTGGATGAGGAATCTCTTCTAAAGTCCAGAAACTCAGTGATTTTAGACTATGTGACTGATAATTTCCTTAATGTACTTAAAACAAATAATCAGATAAAGCATACCTTGGTCTTAGAAAGAGGAGAAAAAAATCAGAGCCAATCAAGACAAAGATATTGCTTGTAGCCACGTAGGATTATGAATTGCACAAGGAAATATTCAAAAATATAACATATTGTATATTATTAAAATTAATGTTAAATAGTGTTGATGTTTAACTGTGTATAGTTTTTATACTATTTTATCTCAGTTTCCTTTGCATGCAGATCTCTAGACAGAAAAATCACAGCTAACTCTCCTTGTGATGGGAAATTTCATAGTGTGTCAACTTAACTGAGTCATGGGTGCCCAGATATTGGCTTAAGCATTATTTCTGGATATGTCCATGAGGATGTTTCCAATTAAGATTAGCATTTGAATTGGTAGACTAGGTAAAGCAGATTCACTCTCACCAACATGGATGGGCACTATAAATTCATTGAGGCCCTAAGTGAAACAAAAACATGGAGGAAGGGAGAACTTGATCTCTGCTTGACTGCTTGAGCTGGGACATGTATTCTCATGCCCTCACACTGGAACTTACACTTCCAGCTTTCCTGGGTCTCCAGATTGCAGAAGAAAGATCATGGGACTCAGCCTCCATATTTGTGTGAGCCAATTCCTTACTATACATAAATACATATAATGTGTACACATAAACACATACACACATGAGGGGGGAATCCCCCAAAAAACTGAAATTTATTTATAAAAAATTGTGTATCTACTCTTACATGTTTAAACTTCAGTCACCTTCAAGGTACTCCCAGTTTGATGCTTTTCCCACTGCAATCAAGACACTTTTTCCACTGCTCAAAACAGTGTTTGAACTCATCAATCTTCATGACTTTTGGGGCTTCTGGCATTTTTTGTTTCACTCTTCCACATCAGCAAAATGTTTCCCTTTGAGGATTTTTTTGCATCCAGGAAAACAAACAAAACTCTCTTGGGGCAAGATTGGGTGAATAGAGAGGGTGGGGTCATGTTTTTGGTCAAAAACTGCTTAACACCCAGCTTAGTGTGAGCAGGTTGACAGGTTGTTCATGTAAATCACCCATTATAAAATGGGCAAACTTGTTGAAAGAATCTTCAAAGCAAATTTCACTGAAGCCAAACACAGCCTTCTACAACAACACTACCTGACACATTGATGCTGATGGGTTCCTAGAACATTTACCTCACTGAGGAAAACTGTAAGCCTGTACAATGCCCTCTAAAAATGCCTTTTTTGGGAAGGATCCTCCTCATTTACACACATGCAGTCATGCGCGCACGCACGCGCGCGCGCACACACACACACATATTCCACCCCCCCCCCCTTCTGGAGAACCTAATACAGTCCTTGTCCCTTTTCCTTGTTTACATCCACTCTCTAGAAAATGTTATCATCCAGTTCAGTGGTTTTAAATGCCATCTATGCACTGAAAACTCAAACATTTAATGTCTATTCCATATTTACCCTTGAAACTCTAGATTTGTACAATACAATATATTCACTTGTGTATCTTATGGGCATGTAAAAATTACTGGGTCTTAAGTGAACTCAATCTCTCCTATAAATGTGCTCTTCCTATCTTTACCTATCAATAAATGTCAGATACTCAGGCCAAGTAATAGATATAATCTCTGATTCATTTCTTTCTCAAAATTACACTCAATCTACCAAGAAATTCTGCTGGCTCTCGCCTGCAAGTTATATCCAGTATTCAGTTGATTCCCATCACTTTCACCTTCACTACCTGTAGTAGATGTGACCTAATAAGCCCTAATAAATCATGGCTCCTGGAAGCCACATCCCTTTGCAATGTGATTTTGCACCACCTTCCTTCAGCAGGTGGGATCAATTTCCCTACTCCTTGAAAGCTGTAACTTGTTTTAACCACGTACGGTGCTTCTCTTGTGGAAAAGTACTTGCATCATTCTTTGTGTTGTGACCCAAACTAGCTACTTTATTCATGAAACTTTATTTTGACTTGAAAGCATATCTGATAAACTGTAATTATTCAGACTTAAGTATCTGGAAGAATATTTTCTCAAAAATTAGAATATCTATCAGTTTAAGTTTAAAACCTGACAGCATTCTATGCTGTTTATAAAATTTGAATTTACAGGCTAAAATCTGAATTTTGGAAAACCTGTATTTGCCACTGTGAGGTGCATAGCATTCTAATACTGAAGGACTTTACTAAAGAGAATGGTGGTAGTAGTAGCAAGTTGAATTTTTGACATCATATGACAATATGCATCAATGTTTGGAAAATCAGCACAACTCAAGGAAATACTATTTTCTAAATGATCATCAAATGATTTTACAAGATTTTACAAAATCACATTCAAAGCATAAGATAGACCAATGGGTTTTTCAAGGCAGAATACAAAAAAGTACATTGATATGGTTTCAGATTTCTTGTTGCAACTAAACTTAAAGAAAATATAACTTATAGAATTTTGTGGTAATAAAGAATAGTGGCATCTCAGCCAGACTCGGTGGCTTGCCTGTAATCCCATGCTTTGGGAGGCTGAGGTGAGTGAATTGCCTGAGTCCGCGGGTTTGAGACCCGCCTGGGCAACTTGGTGAGACCTCCTCTCTACAATAAATCAAAAATTAGCCGGGCGTGGTAGCACGTGCCTGTAGTTCCAGCTACTTGAAAGGCTGAGGCAGAAGGATCAACGGAGCCCAGCAGGTCGAGGCTGCAGTGGCCGGGAGTGGCCACTGCACTCCACTCTGGGTGAGAGAGTGAGACTCCAACTCAAAAAAAAAAAAAAAGAATAGTGGCATCTCAAAGAATATCTACAATTATCTTTAAAAGCTAATAAAACACTTCACCTTATTAAACATATATCTGTGTGAGGCTGAACTATCTTCAAATACATCAACCCATATAACCTATCACAATCGATTGAATTCAGAAGCAAAGATTAAAATTTAGCTATCTTCTAAAATTAAAAGAAATTTGCAGCAATTGTAAGAAATTTGCAATAATTCAAAACAAGTACCACGTACTACTTTTTTCGGGGGAAAATACAGGATTTTTTCCATACAACATGCTATTTGTATGCTAGCATTTAATGAGTCTATTAATTTTATTCTAAATAATTTAATAAAATGGACTTTTGTCAGCTTAATTTCTAATGCATCTAATACAAATTGATTCATATAGCCCACATAGAATAAATCTGGTATCCTCAATAATGTTAAAGAGGATAAAGGAGTCTCGAAACCAAACATTTTGAAAATTGCTCACTTGAAAGAATCCTGGTCTATATTCCTAGGAGATGAGGAACTGACAGCTTCATACAACTTCCACACACGTATTTATAGCTATGTGGGACCAATGAGTACCCTGTTAGTCTGACAACTGCCTGAAAATACACAGTACACAGGTGAGTCATAGACAAGCCAAGCACAATTCCACCCTAGGTCCCCTGAACTTGTGCACTACCTGGAAAGTGCTTTTTCCAAAATAGAGCAGGCATATTCCTTCACTTCATCCTAGTGTCTGCTCAGACGTCACTTTCTCAAGGATGCCTTCTCTGATCACCATCTTTGTTGTTGTTGTTGTTGTTTTGTTTTGTTTTGTTTTGTTTCCTGAATCAAACTGAAGTACAGTGGCATGATCATGGCTTAATCAATGCCCTTCCGGGTTCAAGTGACCTTCCCACCTCAGCCTCTCAAGTAGCTGAGACTACAGGTGTGCACCACCATGGCTGACAAATTTTTTGATTTTTTTGTAGAGACACGGTCTCACTATGTTGCCCAGGCTGGTCTGGAACTCCTGATCTCAAGCAATCCTCTCGCCTCAGTATCCCTAAGTGCTGGGGTTACAGGTGTGAGCCACCACTCCTACACCTGCAATCCCTTCTATGAAAAAGTATGTAGAGCCCATCATTCTTTATCATGTCACTCTTATTTCAATTTTCTCTTTTAATTTTTATTATAAAAACTTCAAATGTACAGAGAATAATATAACAAACCCCTCACTCACTCATTACCCAGATTTTAAGTGAATAACAATTTGACATATTAATTTTATCTATTTTTTCTTCATGAGTTGTTCCTTTAAAATTCAAGACATCATAACATTTTTACTCCTTCTACACACTTCAGTGTACATCTATAAAATGTAAGAACAGTTTCTTATATAACTACAAGACTGTTCTATTTAGCACAATAAACAATTTCTTAATATAATCAGATTTTCCTAGCTGATGTAAATTGCTGTCATTGTTACTTTGGTTATAGATTTTTTTAAGGGTAATATTTATACACTGGTACAGATTTTAGCACTCCCAAGAACAGCAACAACGCAAAATGACAGTTCCAAGAATTCTGCATCCTCTAAAATATTAGATATGACCAGTATTTTTTATTTTATACATAATGGATGTGTTGTGGTATGTCATTTTAGTGTTAATTTCCATTTCAATTATGTTGACTGATTCTATATGTTTAGTTGTCATTCATACATCTTCCTTTGTGATGTCAAATGTTTCTTAAAGTCTTTGGCTAGTTTTTCATTAACTTTTTTTGTCATTTGACAGATGAATGTTTTATGCACATTTTTTCACAGTGCCTACTTATTTTCCTAAAGCTATCTTTACATGAACAAAAAAATTAAAGTCTGATAGTATCTAGCTTACTATTTCTTTATGATTGCTCTTTTGTGTCCCATCTAAGAAATCTTTCCCTATCCCATTCACAAATATATTTTCCTATGTTTTCTTCTAGAAGTTTTCTAATTTGACTTTTATCTTTAGGTATATTTTCTAGGTCAAATTACTTTTAGTGTATAGTATGAGATGAGGGTTGAAATTCATCTTTCTGCATATGGGTATCCAATTGGTTCATGTGTTGTAATGACTTTCTCTAAGAAGAGCCCAGTTTCATGACTGTGGTATTTATGCCAATGTGTGAACCTGGGTCTGGTCATCAGGAAACATCTAATAGACCAAGGATGAATGTCATCTTACAGAATCTAAGGTTTATACTCTTTTAACACTATCAAGGGTTTGATACACAGGGAAATACTGAGACCTGCTTCATGTTGGAAGAGGCAGAAAATAAGTCATGGCCAAATATAATGTGTATTCTTGGATGGGATTCTGGAACACAAAGATAAAAGAAACCTTTTCAGATCACTTGATAGAATTTGAATGACATCTGTGGGAGTGGGTAGTGTTCTATCAGTGTTGATTTCCTGACTAGAAAATAGGCATATAGTCATGTATCTTGTTTGGGAGTATTTGGAGACAATAGGGCGTTAGGAGCTCCACTTGCTCTCCAAAACAGTCTAAAAAATAACAATTGATAATGGAGAATGTGAGAAGGTGATGGAGCAGATGCAGTGAAATGCTAATAGCTGAGAAATCTGGCTGAGTGACTAGGGCAGGAAGGATATAGTTCTTTGTTCTAAATCTGCAACTTTTTGTGTGTTTGAAATCATTTCCAAAAAAAACTATTATAGAAAAGAATTAATCAGAGTGGCATACAAGATATATTGCTTTAGAAAGTGATAGACCAGTTCGGAAGTGATTCAATATATTTGGAACTAATTTGGGTAAAATATATAAAAAATCACAAATGTCCAGGCTGGGCACAGTGGCTCATGCCTATAATCCCAGCATTTTGGGAGGCCAAGGCAGGAGGATCACTTGAAAAATTCAAGCCCTGACAACTTAGCAAGACCTTGTCTTTACAAACATTGAAAAAAGTTAGCTGGTATGGTGGTACATGCCTATGGTCCTCGAGTCTGAGGCAGGAGGATCTCTTGAAACCAGGAGTTTCAGGCTACAGTGGCCTATGATCATATCACTGCACCAATAATCTAATTCTTGGAAGTTTATCTTAATATCAATCATAATAAAGAAAGTATGTAGAAAATAAGTACAGCAGAATTACATATGATGGCAGAAATAAAATTTTTAAAGAGCCCTGATATTTAACAATAAAGTTTATGTAAATCATGGTATGATGGATTAATAAAATACAATTATTTAAAATAAAATATAAAGATTTCTCATGAGAAATGAAATGTGTTTATTTTTAAAGGCATAATACAGAAATTTATCTCTAAAAGTTTATACTTTAAACAACATAATTTTTAGGTACAATGAAATTGTAAGTACATCTGTGTTTCTTCTAATGTTGGTATAAATTTTTTCCAAAATAATTAGCATTTTTAAGGAAGTTCTGGAACCAAGTGACTACAAAGCCCTTGAGCTTGCAATTTAACAGAAATCAAGTCAAGACTTAACAACAGCTATCAGAGCTGTTTTAATGGCTTTCATCCATTAACGTAGAAGATATCGAGATGAAGATGAGTAAAAAGAAAATGTGTGCAGAAATTGGAGAAGCACATACAGATATCTTCTCAACTTAAACACTTTGTGGTCACTCTACAAAATACACATAATAGTAATAACCTAAACACTTGTGGCAGTGAAAAGAAACATTTTGAAAAAAAATGCTGTGATTTAGTGATTATAAGATGACAGAATATAAGCTAACCGTATAGTTTTGAACCTAAGAAGTTAATAAAAATGATCATCTTAATGGGGAAGAAAGAAAATTTGAGGGAAAATTTGTTTTGGAGGGAGAATGATAAAATAAACCTTAGATGTTTTTCTTCTAAGGTGGCAACAAACTTACATAAAAGTGTACAGTTAGGTAATGTAGTTCAAAATAAGATGGACTTGCAGGTATAGCTTTTGAAGTTGTTGTTAATATAGCTAAAGGTAGATAAAGATTATTTATATTTTAATGCAACATCTTGGAAGCAGAGAGTAAACTTCAGAATAAATAAAGCTTTCTAAGGTTTCAGTTTAAACAAAAAACGTGTCTCTGGTAGAAACTTAGGGATAGTTCTTGATTTTTATTCAGCCTGACAATCTGTGCCTTTCAACTGGCGTTTTTAGTTCATTTTCATTTAATGTTATTGATATGATTTGATTTTGCTCTATCATTTTTGTTATTGAGTGATTATTTATGTCCCTTCAAAATTTATATTGAAATCCTAGAACCCAGTATTATGGTATTAGCACGTGGGACTGTTGGAATATAATTTAGTTCATGAGAGTAGAGCACTCATGAATGGGATTAGTGACTTTTATAAAAGAAATGCCAGAGAGCCTTCTTGCTGTGTTCTTTACCGTGTGAGTACACAAACGAAAGTCAACTCTCTGCACTCAGAAGAGGATCCTTTCCTATGTCTTCAAGAACTGCAGGACCTCTGGCATCAGCTGACCTTATTTAACTCTCAGCGCTAAAGCAAGACATCCTAATTTTTTGTGTCAATTATTGTTTTGCTTTTCTTCCTAGTTGTACATGTTATATATGAATACATATATGCTTTCTTTTTTCTTCAGATTTTGAACTGACACATTTACTGTATGTATAGTATGTGATTTTCTTTTTATGTAAAACACTATTTGAGATTCATACATGCAGATGCATGTAGCTATAACTTCATTTTCTATGATATACTGGTAGATGAAAACATTATAGTTATCCAGCTTACTGCTGATGAACAATTGGGTGGCTTCCACTTTTTTGCTATTACAAAAATTTTGCTCAGGATGATCTTATACGCACCTTCAGGTATACACATGCCCAAGTTTCCGTAAGGTATATACATCTAGAAGTGAAATTGTTAGGGCCTTAGGTATGGAAATTACAAACTTTAAAAAAATCTTAAATAGTTTTCCAAAAGCTTTTTTCAAGATACACTCCAAAATGCAGCACTTGAGTTCCCCTTGCTCGATATACTTATCAATATTTAGTTCTATCAGACGTATACATTTTAACCACTCTGGTGGGTACAAATCTTAGTTTATTATGCTCGATTTGCCTTTTCCTGATTACTGATAAATGAGGTTAAGCGTATTTTCATATATTTGAGAGTCATGCATATTTCACATAGCTAAAAGTGTCTGTATATACCTGTTGCCTTTTTTGTTTCTAAAATATTGTCTTTATTGGCGTTGTTTATATAGTATGGGTACTAATAATCTCTTGATTATGATGTTTATCAAATAGCTTCTCCCACTTTTCGGCTTATGTTTTTCTCTTCTTAATGTTCACTTTTGAAGAATGGAAGTTGTTAATGTGAATGTAACCAAATTTCTCAGTCTCTTTCTTATGGTAAGAACTATTTGTCAATTGTATAAAAATTCCCCTACACCCCAAAGACATAACTTTCTTATCCTTTGTTTTTTTTCTGAAGTCTTACAATTTTACCTTTCTCATTTAAGTTCTTGTTCCAACTGGATGTGACGTTTGTATATGTTAGGAAGTACAGATTCGCATTCTTTATCCTATACAGGCAAACAGTTTTCCCAGTATCCCTTACTGCTTCCATTCTTTACTCTCTGTCCATCCACACCAATTCCTTTAATTATCAGATTTCCATAGTGAACATGAGTTCATTTTTAAGCCACTATATTGTTCCATGTGGACTAAAGGACCTTCTTCTTAGGGTACTACTATAAGAATAGTCCCACTCCCTCGATGTTTTAGTCTCTGAGGCTTTTTGACCTTTCTGACTTTAAATTTCAAGTTTGTATTCACAAAAGAGAGAATCTAATAGGCCCAAATCAGTCAGGTGTCTATACCTGATAGAAATCCAGGTCCTATCAGCTGTGGCAGGGGATAAGGTTCCCCACATGCCACTAGGGGCCCACCTCTACTTCCAGAGACGGCAAAATTGTTGTGAAAGAAGGAGGCTGCTGAGAGCCTTTTGCTCTGAGGAACGGTAGGAAACCATCCTCAATTGCAGTGTTTGACCAAATTTCCTCCAGAAGCTGCTCACCAAAGAGCCCCAAATAATTCTAACAATAAGATATACTTTGCTTACTAAGAATATACAGATTGATTCCAGTGATAATTGATAATATCCCAGAGGGTGCCAGGGAAGAAACATGCATACACAGATGGCAGGAACTGAAGTCCCTATAACTTTTCCAGAGAGCAAATAGGCAGTATTTACCCAACACGTTAGAAAGGCATATACACCGTGATTGAATAATTCTGAGATATTATCTCATGAGAATAAGCACAGCATTGTGAAAAGGTGGCTGAGGTCACTCTCCCCAGAAGCAGCCCCCAAGGCAAGGATTTATTGCAAGTGATTTATTAAAGAAGTGCTCCCAGGAGAAAGTGTTAGCAAGTGGAGGAAATAGAAGCAAGACAGAGGAAGCCAAATGAGGGTGCAATTTCAGGGGAAGCTCAGGCAGGCTTCAGCTGATTCCTCGGGGAAAGGCCAGAGTTGAAGTCATGCCTCAGTGCTGTCCCATCAGAGGCAAAGTTCCTGTGTAGTCATATCCGGACACCTGCCAGTCATTGTTTAAACACTGAATTTCCCAGGCACTTAATGACGTTGTTACAACAGGTGTACTATTCACAGAGTTAATTATAATAGCAAAAAGAAACCAAAACAAAATGATGTCATGTATTATTTAACAGTAAGAAAAAATAAGTAATATATGATCATCAAATATCTAGTGCCTAAATACAGAGGGTGCCAAAAACATATACACATTTTAAGAAAGGGAAAAAAAAACTGTATTAAAGTTACAGGGGCCATGGTGCTGAATACAAGTCATGTCTGACTTCTGAAATTACAAGAGGTGTTCAGAATGCTTACCATCAGCATCCAGACACTTCTAATGACATAGATACATAGATAGTATCTTTTTAAATGTGTATGCAATTTTTGGCACCACGGTATATTTAATAAAATGGCAAAATGATTATGACATAATACATTTTAAACAACAAAATAGAAAACTATGTCTATAATAGTAAGAGACAAATCGTATTGTAGGTAGAGAGAGGGAGGGGGGAAAGAGCGGCGGGGGGATGAGGAGAGAGAGACAGAGATACAGAGGCAGAGAAAGATCTCACATTAACATGAATGACTATATATAAGCAATCTGCATCAGACTCAATGCCAGGTCTCTTGTGGATTACAGTCAATTGGAAACTATTTGGAAAGTGCTTCTCCTATCTCACCCTAAATTGTCCAACTAGTATCTGGGTATTTATTTCCTATTTTATAGGACAACGTTTGTACCCTAGCTTTGACCTAAGGCATCCTAAGTGCCTTAACTCTGTGTGTGTGTTCTTTTGTTTTGTTTTGTTTTTGTTTTTGTTTGGGGGGGTGTACATGCCTTAATTTCCACAGGACAATGCAGCAATTGTGCTGTTTGGTCCATTGGAAATTGAGACCTGGAGCCATTGCCACAGAACACTATGGAGTGGATGGGATACAGTTTTGAAAGACCTGAGGCTAGCTGAGGGAAGAGCAGAGCTGCTCTGGGCCTCTTCTGGCCACAAGAAAAGCATCTGAGCTGCCACTCCCAGTGAAGGGTGTTTCCCAGTTGCTAACATGCAGCTTCATGGGAGAAACCCTGTGGGCGGGGGGCGGTTCACTGGGGTAGCACCATGCATGGGCTAGTCGGCATCCCCAGGAGCTGGACACCACTTCCAAAAGGCCACCTATGTGCTCTTTCCGGCCCAAATTATTTCAAGTCAAGTAAAAGCATTACTTAAAGTAAAAAGCTGAATCATTTTGAACGATCAAATTTTGCAATTAATTTATTTTAAAAACATTCTCTCACTGAAAAATGCCCTTTCACATATGGGTGCCTCGGAATGGACCAAATGAATTTCTGTGTAACCTCACAATATGGGGCTGAAATTTAGATGAAGCATGAAAAATTTCAGCAAGCAGGGCTTCAAATATATACATATGAGAAAGAGAAAATAGGAGTTTTAAATGGAAATGACTTTTGCAACCTTAACTATAGGATTGGCACCTCCACATTATTGCACAATCCATTTAACATCCTTGGGCACCATAAAAGAACTTTATCATCCATGGCTTATACCTCTTTTAAATAGCATTCTTCTGATCTCGTTTTTAAACATGAATTCTAGATTGTACCAGAATATGTAATAACATAAATGCACGCACGGCCTCACCACACTCTTTACATTAGGGTGCATTTTACTCTAATAATAGTCATCATAGTAAAGCAGCATCTGAAAATCCAGGTGGAACTATAAATTAGTATTAAAAATTACATTTTGTTTTATTGCCCCTAACCAAAATCAATGATATTTATTTTAAAGTCATTTTTAAAACATTATTCTAGAGATATGTAGCAAGAGCATTATCCTAACTATAGGTTGGAAGTGTGCCTTGAAAAATCACTTATTTTTCCTTAAAAAAAAATTACTGTTTGTTTGTTTTTAAATTTTACACGATTCCCCTCTTGTGAAATAGATTCTATTCTTCTTTCTTATTTTCAAGTTCTACTTATTTTCTAAAGTTCAACTCCAACTCCACCTTTACTGAGATTTCTTCAAATATTTTGACTTGGATTTCTCCTCATCTCTTCACTTACAGGTAGTGTTACACAATTTACTTCCTAGATGGTCTTTAATTTATACTTTATGCCTTGTGTTCCCAGTTAGGAAGGAAAATTGGAGAGGGTTTCTATTCTTCTTTGAATAACAACCATTAGAGTCAACGGAATGTGAAAGGTTTGAGTATATATGCCTTGACTAGTAGATTGGAATATACCCATTGTATGCAAGATACTCTTTTACTTTGTCTTTATTCTATAGACAAAGATTTACTGTCTGGTAAAATAAACAGTTAATGAAATGAACAATCACAATATGTTTGATAGGTCAAGCCAGCATGAAGGTTGGTCATTATCACAGAAAAAAGAAGAGTGGAGTCACTGAAGGATTTTAATCACAGAGTAGCACGATTAGTTTCTACATTAAAAAGTCACTGTGGACACGATGGCTGCAGATGGGTACACTACAGCAATAAGTCAGGCACGGATTTTTGGTGACTTGAACTTATCTATTGGCAGTGGGATTGTAGGGAGACAAGTAGATTAGATAAATATTTAGGAGGTATAATCAGTAGCCACAGTTACAGGACATAAGAAAGGGGGTCTCAAATGGCAGTTTTGAGGCTTGACTAGCTGAGTGGACAGACATATCATTTTAGATAAATAGAAGAGTAGATATGGAAAGGCATTGACTTCATGTCTGATCATGTTGAGCCTGAAGAATTCAAAATCCAAGTTGAGATATTCATAAAAATATGCTAATCTGAATGTCAAGAAGAATATTTCTGATGGAGATAAAGATTTGGAAATCACCTGCATATAGACATTTATAATTTAAAATCATGGCAATAGATGGCCTTCCCCATCTAAACCTAAAAGCCCAAAAGTACCAAGATTAAAAGTTAGATAGACTAGAAGCTCTCAAAGTAGACTGAAATGAGTAACCAGAAAAACAGAAGGAAAATCAGGAGAGGGAGATATTTTGAAAGACATGGGAAGAGAGAATTTAAAGGAGCAGTTAGAGGTATGTAATATAAAGTGCTTCCAAATGACCAAACAAGGACAAGCCTGAAACATGGGAATTAATTGATAAATAAGGGCCATTGGTCACCTAAACGGTTGTGGTGATACAGTGTAGGCAGAGCCAAATCCCAGTACTCAATGAATGGAAATTAAGAGAGTGACTATATCAAATGGAGATCACTCTTTCAATTGTCTTTATGTTTACTTCACTGTCTACACTGCAATCTGTATTGCAGAGTTAATTGCTTTTCTAAGGCAGTAAAAGTTTCCATCGAGATGAAAGCTT
The DNA here is from genome assembly GCF_000164805.1 of Carlito syrichta. Taxonomy (NCBI): domain Eukaryota; kingdom Metazoa; phylum Chordata; class Mammalia; order Primates; family Tarsiidae; genus Carlito; species Carlito syrichta. Next base: position 109,294 of record NW_007255661.1, read on the forward strand.
ATGAAGATAAACTGTTATTTTTAATCTATCCAAAAAATAGTTAGAAAAATCCCTAAGATGGATTACAAGGACTTGTCTGATTTGTCCCTTATGTGGCTGAATTCCTTCATCACATTCATCTCATCATCAATCATATTCAGCATCTCATCATATCTTCTTCCAGTTGCCCAAAAGCACCTGAGTGTTTCCTGTTTCAGATTTGTTATACACACAATACCTTCCTTTACACTCACTGTATTTGGCTTCAACCCTTCCCTGCCAGACAAACTCCTCCACACCCTTTTATAACTCATTCAGGTCACCTCCTCTTCAACACCTCTCCTGATATTTTTCTCCTCCAATGTCACAGAGATGCCCCCAATACACCATGCTTTCTATCTGTCTCTTTTATGGCAACCATATAACCTGAATCTAAACCTCCTGAGTATTTCTTAAATGACTTCACTACATTTTTTTTTCAATAGAGACAAATTATTCAGAAAATCATAGTTAGCAAAGCCTTATGTCAGAATAATCCTCATAGTATCTTTGCAAGATAAAAACCACTGGGATCTTATATTTTCCATAACAAGGGGAGGTGTTTTATGTTGCAAAAGCTAAAAACTATTTTAGGTTGTTTCTATTATTAAGCAGAGAAGTCTTGTAATACCATCAGTATTTGAACTGAACTGTAGAACTTACTTCCATAGTAGAAATCGTTCTTTATGTCAACTTAACTATTTACTGAATTTTCCCCAAGTCTTACAAATGTTATCAGCTTTCAGGAAGTAGTAAGCATTGTGAGCTACCAGGTTGGAAATGAGATCGAGTAAAAAGAAATTCTGTAGGAAATCAAGGTTTGGAAGAAAGTAAAGAATGATTTCTCTGTCCTTTGAGGAAGGAACCAACTCTAATGGTGATGCTGTGATGTTACAAAAAATAAAAATAATAATCTCCCAAACTATTAATTAAGTGAAAAATAAAAGTAAGAATAAAGAAGGTAAATTATACGCTCTCTAAATTCGACAAAAGTATTGACAAACTAAAATGAGAAGATATAAGATAAAAATATATTATAACTAAACATGCATGAAAGGAAGATCTCATCCTGCATCAATTACAGATACTAGTCAGACAGAATTACAGAGAGAATTGTGCAAAATATAATGGCTCTGGAGAACAATATGACCAAGTTTGTTAAAACCCACTCAAATTATTTTGCAGCTCATTATATTATATAATTAAACATGTGGAACTATTACAAAATTTTTCCAAAAATATTTGCACTCTTTGAAAAAAAAAAAAGGGAATCTAACATTGAACTGTAAATTTAGAGAGTAAGGAGCAGAACAGGATAAATAATGTATCAGATTTAGTTAATAATTTTTCTATTTTATCTCTGTGCTGAAGCCCTACACAGGCATGGACGCAAATTGCTTTAGAGACTATGAGAAAGAAAATCAAGCTAGTACTATGGAATTGGACCAAACATAGACCATGATGTCAAAAGGATTTTTTTTTTCCAGAACCAATAGGTGATGAAAGACTTAGGAAAATCATGCAGAGATTTATTTGATCAAAACCATATGGCTTCCCAACCAAGGCAGCTTTGTAGTACAACTAGTCAATTTTTGTACGGTTAGTGCTCAAAGCATGTCTTTTTCACCACAAAAGTAATTGCCTTTCTGTTTCCAAAATATAGCATGTTAATAATATTTTTCAAATTTTTGAATGGGTAGCACATTCACACTGATCAGTAGGAAAGCAGCACAGTGGAAAGTCTGCCTGACATCTTTGTCCCTCGCTCAGGGACAACTTCCATGAGTTTCTAGTTGCACATCTTTTCAGTTTCCTTGTGAAGACAAAAGCAACTATGACCATGCAATATGAATTTACATTCACCACTCCTCATCTTGTTTTCATCAGTAAATACGTATCTTGGAAATGTTTCTCTATCAACAGCATTTTCTGATGTGCATGAATATATCTGAGGATAAAAAAAATTGTCCCTTATGGTCTTCTAATTTTCATCATTTCTCAGATTACATTTACTTTTTTCTTGTGTTTTATATTTGTGATTTTTCTTTCATTTTTGATAAAATTAGATTATGGTTTATCTGTTTTATGATTTGTTAATATACAAGTAAGTACACATATACATCTATATACATATATACACATGCATATATATGATTTTGACAGAGATTACACTATAAATTAATTTAGAAAAACTAAATTTATTTATAGTTTTGATCTTCACATGCAAACACAGATTTCTGATCTTAAATTTGTCAAATCATTTTTTGTCACTAAACAAAATTATTTTTCATATTTGTTTCTTACTTTTCTTATTAAACATGCGACATTTTTTCTGAATCCTTGAGTAGGAGCCTAAGAGCTAAAGGAATGTTCTTCTTTTGTATTCAGAATGATTTGAAACACTTTTCTTTTCCTTTTTTTGTTTTTGCAAAACATTGTTAATAGGTGAAAGTGTTTGGGGTCTGTGAAGTTGCCTTTAGATCCATACTTGGCCATTTCCTAACCGTATGAGTTTGGGCAAGCTCTGTGAGCTTCATTTTCCTCATCTGTAACATGAGGATGATTATAATAACAGTGCATATATTGTAGGCTTGTTGTGATAATTAACTGAGTAATAGATATAATGGCCTAGTAATGTTCCCTGACATAATAAGCACATGAAAATGATGATAATGATGATGATAATGATAAAGTAGAAGAGTAATTTGATTTGATCACCCTGGCATGGAATGTGCAAGGGGTGTGTGTGTGTGTGTGTGCATGCGTGCGTGCGTGCGTGTGTTTATGTGCATTCCAATAAACATCTGCTTAAACAAATCTAATTTGCTCCCTTTTAACTGTCATAAAACTCGTTTATGACTAGTTATCCTGTTGCTCAGGCAAAATATGAAGAAAGCACCCCTAGTTCCTCTTTCTCACACACCCCACAACTCACCAGCAAGTCCTGTGGTTCTTCCTTTAAAATATAACCCAATTCAGTCTCCTGTGCATTCTCTCCGTGGATAACACTCTATTCCAAACATTCAGCTCTAGCTAAGTCTGTTTTATTAGCTTTCCAATAAGTCTTTCTGCTTCATCTCTGGCTCTTGTAGTCTTTTCATACAGCAGCCAGAGTGGTCTTTTAAAACGTAAATAAGTTCTTATCATTCCTTGCCCAGAACTTCCTAGTTGACTTTCCATCAGATAAAATCCAATTTATTTACAGTAGTTTAAGGAACCTCCATGATATGACTGTGTCTCCACCATAGACCAACCACTTACCCCCTCCCTCCATCCACTCCAGTCACACTAGCCTACCACCCCTTCCTTGAGCAGTTCCACTGTTCCTACTGCAAGACTTCACACTTACTTTTTTCCTTAATCTTAAAATCAATCCCTCAGATCCAATATAAGAGCAGTTTCCTCACTTTTTCCAGATCTTGGCTCAAAAGTAGGATTGTCAGAATAGAAAATAAAAATACAAGACACCCAGTTGAATTGGAATTTCAGGAAAAAAAATGAATAATTTTATGATCTATGTCCCAAATACTGCATGAGACATACTTATGCAAAAAAGTTATTTGTCATTTATCAAACATAAAAATTTAATTGGCCATCTTGTACTGTGTTTCATCTGACGGTCTTACAGTTACCTCCTCAGAGGAGTCTTCCCCAGCTGCCTTGTATAAAATAAGACTCTTCACTTTCTCTGTTACTCTCTAATTTCCTACCCTGCTTCATTTTTCTTCATGGCACTTATCCCTACCTGAAATGTTATTTACTTTTTGTGTTTATGAAGAGTCTTTCTATGTAAAAATGTAGAGTTTATGAGAATAAAAAGTTTGTCTCTTATTAAACCTTATTTCTAATACTCAAAATGTAATAGATTCTCAAAACGTATGTAATAGATGATTGAATGGGTGGCAGACAGTTATGTTAAAATTAACACACCTATGGTTCTTTCTTACATTTTCTAACATAGAATATTCCTAGAGGAGTGTACAGCTATTATCCTCATACAGTCTCAGGCAATTAAAAAATCAATGAGACTGTTCCTCAAGACACCTTCCCAGACAGACCACAAAAAAGGTTATTTGTCCCACTCTTACATGACCCTTATGCAACATCCAACCTCAGTTAGGGCTCTTTCTTAGATGGTTAAAAATAAATTAAAATCTAAAGCAGAACATTAACTTGCAGATGTGGAAGAAAATTAGAGTCCAACCTTCTAATTTTACACATTAGAAGTAAAATCTCAAACATAAAAAGAGTTTCCCAAAGTCATGAAATTAGCATAATTTTACATTTCAAAAAATATTTTACTATGTTGTATTTTTTCTGTTATAAGTTCCTGAAAACTGAGACTTGACCTGTTTGGTTGACTGACTGATTGCTTACAGCCCTTTCAAGAATATTGACACATAGTAGGTGTTCAATAAATATTTGTGACTGAATAATGAACCAATGAATTAAAATCCAGCTCCTGTGACCTTCCATATCTTATGGAAGTGGTCTTCCATAAGATATCACATATTGTCTGATTTAATCATGGTGGGCATTTACTGAATTAAATCAGTTCTTTCATTTAAAAAAATTAGAAAAAAATCATTTATCATATTATGAAGAAGCACAAAGTTGTCAACATTTATTTAAGTCACAATATCCACGTATAAAAAGAAACCCCTATCTTTAGTAATTAATTGACTCAACTCTCACAAAATGATATATAAGAAACATACAGTTTTAAATTTTTGTTAATTTTTACAAGAGTAGATTTATGAGATAAAATACTCTAAGTCATCCCTATTAATGAGTGTCTTCGGAGCATATCAAATAATAACCTGTCTTCAGTAGATTTCAATGGTCATAAAACTTGTTCTCACTGTCTTGTTAAAAGAACAACTCATTACTAAAGGATTTTATGACAGGAGAGAGAATTTCATGAAAGTAAAACTGAGCAAGTGTTATATCTTCCAAGATAAGCCATGTTTTCAGAGATGTAAATCAGGGAATTTTTGAGTGGACTGGGGACATGTAAGTGACAGAGGAGCACGGGAAATGTGGTCTACCTAAAGCTTAGAGCACTTGATAGATAAATGAATAAAACAGGAGACCAGTGCATGTTCTATCTAAAGTTACATTCTCTACTCACCCAGAAATAACATGGCCTTATTATGGCCAGATCTTTCAACTTTTCAAAAAGTACTGATTTTGCAAAAATGTGAATTCTGCTGTTTTATTAATATCATATAGGCAAAACAAAATTGAAGGTTGGACTTCTTACAAATGTCAGAGATGAAATAAACAAACAGAAAAAAGTAAAGTTGGAAATTACAGATAATACAGTGGGAAAAACAATCACTTTTTAAAATCTAATTAACATAAATAGAAAGATAAGAAAAGTATTACATCCATAAAAAAAGCAAGATGCCATTAAAATTTTTTTAAATATAAAAGAGACTTTGAAATGAAAAACGTAATAGTCAAAAATATAAAATTAATTGTGTGGGAAAAAACCCATTGAATAAATGGAGGATAAAGTCAAAATAATCTTTCAGGCAATATATCAAAAAGGCAATAGGAGAGAAAAGATAAAAGAGTGACAAGATCATTCAAGGAAGTCTTTCTTCCATATTATAGAAGTTTTCAGAAAAAGACAAGTGTGAGAATCAATAATACAGAATAATTATCCAAAAGTATTAGAAATGAATTCCCAGTTTGAAAAAAAAAAAACACCAAATTCCCAACAGAATGCATTTTAAAAGATCTACATGTCACTGTAAAATTTCAGAAGACAGAAAATGAAAAGAATTTCTTAATTTTTTTAGATGGATTTTAATAGCCCTTCAACCCTGAGCCACAGGTCTTAAACATGAAACATAGCAGAATGATGCAGGTTTCTCAACTGTAATTCTAGATTTTAAGAAGCCTTCATGCCTTCAAAATTCTGAAAAAAACTGATTTTCAGTCTAGAATTCTAAATTCAGTCAGACTATCTATCACCATGGTAAACTAGTCATTTTCTCATAAGCAAAGTTTTAATAATTTACTTTCCATGGTACTTTAACTCAAGAAACTTTAATATATATGATCCAAGAAATAAGAGCTCCAGCAAAAATCTTCCAAAACAACAGGTGTGCTATAGTCCTGGAAAGTAAATAGTGCAAAGCAGAGCAGGAAGGATAGACAACCATAAGTTGTTGTAGAAAGCAAATTGAAAAATTCGGTGGTTCAAATCCTCATCTCTCCTAAATTTCAAACAGATTCTCTAATATCCTGCTAGCATGTTTACCTGAGTGTCCTGTAGATACCTTAAGATAACCATCATTGTCCCCAAACATGTTTCTCCTCAGGTTCTGCCTCTTGCAGCTAATGGTTTACAATCCAGAACCTCAAAGTTATGATTCTTATCCTCCAACTAAAACGCACTCAATATTTTCAACGTACGTTATTTCCTCTCCATCTTCCCAGGCATTGCCTTCATTAAGATTTTCATCAATCTTTATTGATCCCTTATAATAGTCTCCTCTTTTCCCCTACTCCTAGGTCCTCACTCTTTCAACATATCCTCTACATTGGTTTTATTATTCCCCAGCAAATAATAATAATAATAATTCAACAGTCTCTTTGTTCCCATAGAATAATGTTCATCATGGCTAGTAAAATATTTAAACAGAATTTCAGTCCATCTTTTAAGCTTCATTTCCTATTGCTCCAATCCCCCAAATGACTTGACATTACCTAATGTTCCCTTTCTCAGATCCATGTCTAATTAATTAAAATACCCCAAAAGTGAGTAGTGCTGAGAAAATGATTCAGAAAATGATCCTTGGCTATCAAGGGCCAGTTCTTAGGATTCATGTATTAAATCACTGAACTGATGGTTATTTGACCAGTGTCACTATATGTATTTCTCATAGCAACTCTAGACTTGAGGTTGTTATTATCCTCTTACAGATGAGTGATCGTGTATAGAGAAAATCCTAAGGAATCCACAAATAAATAGCTCAGCAAAGGTACAAGATACAACAATATACAAAAATCAATTGTTCATACAGCAGCAATGAACAATCCGAAAATAAAAGCAAGGAAACGATTTCATTTACAGTAGCACCAGGATATAAAAGTACACCAAGTAATGAGAGTGGGGGCACCAGAAAATAGGGCAGTCATTTTTTGTGTTTGGAGTGTCAGCCACATATGGATAATAGTTGGGGCAATAGAGACAAGGGCCTTTCATGGGATAAGGAAATTAGATCTTTTCATATAGACCAAATAGCTCTAAAACTAGCATTATTTAAGAATCACCTGGGAAACTTTTGAAAGTAGTTCACTTCAGATCTGCTGATTTGGTACATCTCATAGGGGCCAGGAATCTGTATTTAAAAATCCCCCCATTGTGGGGAAAAAAAAAGAGAAAAAAATGAAAAAAAGACCCAGGTGATTGGAATACACATTCCACAAATGCTCTAGTAATGGCTATTCTGACAGTCATGATAAGCGGTGAAAAGGTTCTGAATTAATTAAAGCAGTAATAATGAAGTGTAAACGGAGGAAAAGCTCAGAAGGACATTAGAGGGGCCTGGTAAAGTGCACTCCACACAATATCTAAAGGATCCAGCAATCCTTTCCTGGGAATTTATCAGAGGAACACAAATCATTCTACAGAGAAGACACCTGCACACACGTGATGACTGCTGTACTATTCACAACAGCAAAAACATGGAACCAACCCCACTGCCCATCAGAAGTAGACTGAACAAGGAAAATGTGGTACATATACATGATGGAACAGTGCGCAGCCGTTAAGAAGGACAAAATCATGGACTTCTCAGCAAACTGGATGCAATTTGAGACAATCATTCTTAGTGACCTATCACAGAAACAAAGAATGAATACCATAGGTTCTCACTCATAAGCGGGACCTAAATTGACTACAGTATCACAAGGGAGAGATCAGTAGTTGTGGGACACTGCCAGGGGCAGGAGGGAGGAGGGGCATGTAACAACACAAAGGGTACCCGATCCTAAACCAGGAGAAGTGAGGACCAGTTGGAGGTCCAAACTTGATCTGCACATATATTACATATGTACCTAATCCTGACTTGTAACCCACATTTTATAATAAAATAAAGTAAAAAAAATGCATTCTATAAATGCATTCTTTTGACCTCTTTTTATTAGTTAAATACCTGTTTGAAGCACAGGGACTAAAATGGTAAAATCAATCCTTACGGAGCTGTTAATCTACTTAACAAAATAGGGATTACAAAGGAGGAAGAATTTAAGTGATAATGTTAAGCTTTCTAACAGGACTGGCTGGATAAGTGGTTGATATGGGCACTATTTATTGAAACAGGAAATATAATGATAGGACGAGCAAGCCTCTATGTGCCAGACGGTGACTTTGCACAGACACACTGATGTAAATGAGGTCCTCACAGCAACAATACATGTATCATCATCCTTGTTTTAGAGATGTGAAAACTGTGGCCCAGGGAGGGAAGCCCACCCCCCTGTGCTACAGGTAGGGATGGAGGAGATGGAGACAGATTTGAACCAGATTCCAGCCCTGGAGAGAGTCTGGAGTGAAGTCAGTGCTCAACTCAGCCCAAATTTCATTTTTGTTGGATTACCCTCCCACTCATTCCCAACCCCAGAGTCTTCAATATTTATTCTAGAGAGAGGACATTCTTCTCTTGGGTCTACAGAGAAGTTGCAAGAGGTCCATGATTCCTTGAAATGGCATAAAATTTACAGTTGTGTGCTTACCTGAGCTCTTCTTAGAGAGAGAATCTGTAACTTTGGTAAAATTAGTCTATGTCCAAAGACATGCTGAAATCTCTCTTTTGGCAATCATATAACCCATTCCATCAAATGTCTGATGACATTTGTAGAAGAAAAACTGCTGTGCATGGGTATGATCATGATGCTTTAGAGTAGAGGCCTCTCCTCTTCCCCTCCCCTGCTTTCTGGCTCTCTCCATCAGACTGAAGTCTGTCTGCATGCTGCTCCCAGCCTTAATGCTACAGAGAAAGGTAGGAAGCTGTTTCTCTGCCACACTGCTAAAGTTCTGCTTTTCTCTATGCAAACCATGGCTAAAATGTCATGAATGCATTCACAGGTCTGAAAGGGACTTGGCTTACGTCACCCAAACTCACCTTGCTCTCACACAGTGTGTGTGGCTAGTTTCCACTGACCTCAGAGAGTGCTCTCTTCTTGGATGAGTACCCCACTTCGAGGTGGCCACGTCAGTTAGTCCTGGAGAATTTCTGTGGTGTCTGCTTTACCCAGAAGAGGCGTGTTTCTTCTAATCCTAGCCCCATTTTTCAAGACAAAGTTTGAATTTCAGAACATAGGTTTATTTTGTAAATAATTTCTTAATAGTCAAAAGTAGTATCTAGCATTGCTGCATATCTTGGGAGTTGAGAAAGGAAGAAAAAGACTTTTTGAAGGCAGGCGTAGTTCTTAGAGCATTTTTTTATTAATGTAGGCTAAAAATAGAACTACTATTCAATCCAGCAATACCGCTGTTGAGTATCTACCTAAAAGAAAAGAAATCTTTATATCAAAAAGATACCTGTGTTCATATGTTTATTTTTTTATTTTTTTATTTTTTTGAGTTGGAGTCTCACTCTGTCGCCCAGACTGGAGTGCAGTGGCCGCTCCCGGCCACCGCAGCCTCGACCTGCTGGGCTCAGCGATCCTTCCGCCTCAGCCTTCCGAGTACATATGTTTATTTTACCACATCACTAATCACGACAGTAATGATTCGGGATCAGACTAAATGCCCATCAACAGATGACTGAATAAAGAAAATGTGGCATATCCATGAATATATAATAGAATACTACTCAGCCATAAAAAAGAATAAAATCATGTCTTTTGCAGCAACAAGGATGGAACTGGAGGCCATTATCTTAAGTGAAACAACCCAGGTACAGAAAGTCAAACACTACATGTTCTCACTTACAAGTGTGTGTGCCCATGTGTACACGTGGGCACAGAGAGTGGACTAATAGACACTGGAGACTCAGAAAGGAGGGCGGGAAGCAAGAGATGAGAAACTGCTTAATGGGTACAATGTACCCTGATAAGGTGATGGTTGCGCTAAGAGCTCATACTTCATCGCTGCACAACATAACCATGTAACAAAACGAACCGTTTAAATTTATACTGATGAAAATAAGCAAACCTAAATGAAAGGGAAAAAAAAATACAATGTGGTTCACAGACCACCAACATTGGAATCAGCATTAGGATGCATGTTGAAAATGCAGCTTTCTGGGCTCCACACAAATGTTCTGAAGCTTTTTTTGTTAACAAGCTCTTATGTATCCAGAGGTGACTGAGAAGCTCAATTTCACAGTGGGGAACTGAAATTGTGGGACACCATGTCAGATTTCGAGAGGTTGTTCAGTCAAACTGCAAGTTCGCCTTAATTCCTAGGCAGCCTCAAGGGCAGAGGCAGCGATGACCAGAGGCAGGCACTGGGGTGGTCCCTTGCTGCCAGACAGCTTTCAGAGCCACTGACTAAATCCCACCTCGAAGCAAATGCTGTGGATCGGAGAGCCCTAGCTCACACGTTCTCACACTCCTGACTTCCTTGCAGAGGGTTTAGCAGTGTAAGCTGTTCAAACCCAAGAGGCTCTCTTGGGGTAAACATATTTCAAGAGCTTATGAGAAAAAAAGGTTTCAGGGGCATAGAGATGAAAGAAAGGACTGTTTTCCAGTCCCCTTCCTTGTACCATTTCACTCCCAGCTATTACCCTGAACTGAACTCAACAAATGAAAGTGGGGAAGAAAGATGCAGCTTCCAAAACTCAACAATCTGGGTAGTTAAGTAACATGGAAATGCCCTCCCCAACTCTCCCCAACTGCCAGATTTGACTTTGATCTCCTTCGTTTTCAGTCAGTTCCTCAGATACTCTTCTAACTCGGTCTTTTCAGTCATCTGACTCTCTCAAAGGCTTAACCTCCAGCTAACCCCCAGATGCCCTCCTATCTTCCTCCAGCCCAGAACCACCCACAATCTCCGTTTTAATGACTCATCTCAACAGGCACAATCTCCCACAGCGCCAGCCTTTGGGATCTGCTCATCCTCTTCAATGAACAGCAGTTCGGAGCCCTCCTTTGTTCTTTGGTCTCCTGCAGCAATTAAGGAGGAAACTAAAAGAATATTTTGTGATGGAATAGTGCTGGCCCAGGGACTAGTAAACCTAGAGAGAGCATTTATTCTTCTCTAATTTGTCTTGATAGAGCTGCCACAAGACTGTACATGTTACAGTCACAACCCTTTTAATAGTAACCAGAGTTAATTCTAATTAGAAAATAACTGAAGTCCGCTGTGTGTTCACCATGCGGCTGGCCCTGTGTTTACTGCTTTGAATGCAATATGCCATTTAATCCTCTCAACCCAATCCAGTGAGTTGAACTCCCTTACTATTCTCATTTTTCAGATGAGAAAACCGAGGCTTAGAAGGGTTAAGAAACTCAGTTAAAGTGTCATATGGGTATTAATTGACGAAGCTGAGGTTTAAAGTAAGGACTGTTTGATTCCACCTTTAAACAGGATTTGGCTAATTTTGTGTCAGAGAGTGTGGTTTTGCCTGTAAATAACAAGATGCCTTAGTCAAGATGGGCTAGCCACTTCAAATAACACAAAGAATGGACTTACATGTTTCCAGAACTGGTTAAGTCACGTGTTCTCCAAAGTCAGTGCTCTGGGTCCTATCCTCTGAGATGTTTTTGTTTTTGTTCTCAGGATCTTAAGATGATAACCATGTTGCTAAATATCATTTCTTCCTGCTAAACATCCAGAGGCAGGAAAAAAAATGGGGAGGGTGTCTCTCCCTATATGTGTCTATTTTTAACAGGAAGAAAAATATTTCCCAGAATTTCCCAACACTTTCCTCTAAGACATGGATCAGAACTAGGTCACATGTTCTACCATCCCCTAAGTGATTATTGCTAAAGAAGTATAAGATTATCTTGCCTTGCTTAGTCTAACCATGATTCAGCCCTTGCAGGTTGAGAAAGCCCATCTGCCCTGGGCACATTGCTACCCACTTAGATTCCTGAAAAAAAAAAAATCTGTTACCAGAGAATGAGCCAGGTAAATGGCTGTTAAATAGAAACAACCAACAGTGTCTCCAACATATATCATTTAATTTTCTCCCTCAACTCTCCTGAATTTTCTGGATTTCTGTTCACTTATCCAGATTGCTGAATTTTCTACCCAGTGTGGAAACGCACCATGTATTCTATAATGTTTTCACCAATGAGAAAAAAAAAATCTAAGTGTGAAAATGTTAGTGTATTTTAATCTGGTGGAAAATATGTGAGTCAAATTATAAATATACGACTATTTTGTCCTCAAATAATTATAGGGACAAAAAAGTCAAATTATCTTTCAATTTATAATATTCTACTCAATTTCACATAATCTTTTTCTATTGTTCCTTATGGATGTTTCATAGATCTTCTGTTTTCTCTTACAAACTTCTTTCTCCTAATTTCTTTACATTCTGCCTTGGTTTTGTGTGATAGTTACCTGTGAATGACTAAGGTTATCATTTTCCTCTGTTGTTTTCTAAACTATTCAAATACTTTCACAGAAAAGTGATTTTTTTTCCTGTTATTTTCTAGATTGCTCAAATGCTGTCACAAAATATAAATTTACCTGAATAATTAGGAGTGTACGTAATTGGGTAGTTCATCCCATTGAGACATTCTGATTCTAAATAGTGAGGTAACTAGCGCCTTCCAAATAAGGAGGAAATTTTTTTTATTGCGTAATTCCTTTTTTTTTTTTTCTTTTGTGTAAAAACTCTCTTTGTCCCACTGGGAGCAGAGAGGCTCCTGCCATATTACTTTTATCTTTCACAGGCCTAGCCCACACCCATCACACACACACAGCTGCAAGTGTACCCATCTTCCTGCTGCTCCTAGCAGTGAGTTCTCCTTTCACATAACCAAGTTGCTCTGACGCCACCAATTCCCTTCCTGTTTAAAGACATCCGTTAAAATGTGATGTTGCTATTGTTGTTGTTGTTGTTGTTTTTCTTCAAGGAAATTCACCTGTTTTTAGAAAAGCATCTCTCATTCCAAATCATTCTTTCCACTCAAATCCTTAGAATTATATTTTCACGTTAAGAATATTTGAGTAATGTTGCCAACTTCTCCCATTTCATAAACTGGGAAACTTGGGCCTGGATGAAGTAAAGAGGCTGATCGTTCACAGTCATACCCCTCCTTTGAAGGTTTTCTCCTACCCAGAACCAATAAGAACAGAGATGAGAGAAGCAAGTGGGACAGCGGTGGGCAGCACTGAAGAAAGAGTTGCAATCTGGAACAGAGGGCCTGGGAGTCCCAGAAGGGTGGGACAGATGAGAACTTCCACCTAAGGGCCAATGAAACTGGATGGCATGAACTTAGTATGTACTTGCCTTTGACTAGACTCCCCTCTCACCAAACTATGGACTCCCCTCTCGCCTCCAAACAGCATTCAACACTTTTGATCACCACCGTCGCCCATGCAGAGTGTTCCCAGGCAATCCATTACTAAATCCTGCGGGGTAAGCAACTTTATTTTCTGCAAAACGCCTCTCAAGAAAAATAAAGCTGTGCGAGACTTCATTACTTGTGTCTCATTTGTTTGCATGTGGTGGAAACTCATTTTTCAACTGTGCATTAAGCAAGAAGGCTCAGATAACCAAAAATGTTACCTGAATTCTTACTTACTTTTTCTCACTCCACTTTTCTCTGCACACCAGCCTCATCATCTCATATTGCTGAAGAACTTGGTAGGAAACTTCACAGGCTCACCGACAGAGGGAAAATTAACTCCTACATTCTCTTGTTCCAACTATAAAAGTCCTCGGGTCCACTGTGAGTCACAGACCCACTCTTCTACCGGAAAACAACTAATTCAAGAGGAGCAGAGTTCTCAGGGGTCTGCAAGACCTCAGTAGCTGCCACTCCCCTCCTGAAGGGGTACAGGAGAAGGAGATCTTTGTGGTTGAGGAGAGCAGGTAAAGTGCTGGGCAAATCAAGTATTGTGTCCACTACGAGTTTGAGGGACAATGAGGAGGTGTTCTTTTCAATAACCTTTTTTTTTTTTTTTTAACCTCAGGGACATATAATACTTTTTCAGGGCTTTAAAACATTTGGGTATATACAAATAGACATCAGGTTAGATAGCCCATAACTGGTGAACAAATCTGATACAGGAAAATACATACAACAATGCAAAGTTAAAGAATAAAATCAGTCCTTACAAAAATATTCTTTTGATCTCTGCATAGACATGCCATGTTTTAACTAAACTTGTGACATTTACTGCAAATTAACTTTGCATGCCTGCAAGATGTCAACAGTAACTTGAATAAATATATGTGTGGTTTTATTTAGTTTTGTTTTAGTTTCATTTAGGTGACTGTAGTTGCATTTGACATAACCTTCCATGATTTTGGATATGGATACATACTCGAAAACTATAATTATAAATTTATAAAATTCACTTTTACAAGGATTAACATCTTAATTTAAAGTAATTTTTTAAAACAAGGAAGTCTGAGTTTGTTTTTATCATAAATTACAGTAAGTCCCGGAGATAGTGGCAGCTCCAGCTTGATGTGGTTTGAACTTTTCCTGACTGACTTGGACTCTGATTGATAAATACTTTTCCCTCCCTCTGCCACTCTCAGCCCACCTGAATAAAAAGTTGATATACATCTTTCCCAGTTGTTTAATATGTCTATTTAGGCATATCTAAAGTTTTACATGTCTTTATACTGAAGAGGAAAGAGGAAATATTATTTCCTTTTACAGTAATAGATCATACATTATTAGCTAAGGTTCTTAGTAATTGAAAACAGTATCAAATACAGTGGTTGAAACAGAAAGGGATTTATTAGAGAGTATTAAGTAGCATTCAGAATTTCTGGCAAGGCTACAGAGATAGATTTGTGTTATAAGGAGTCCAAAATAAAAGCAGCCAGGAGAAAGACTCATCTACACCACAGACTATTCTAGCAGGAAATCTGCTGAGATGACACAGTTGGGCAGACAGGACACTTGAATCTGTACCAGAGCTGCCCTAGAAGAGGCAAATGTCTCCCTCACCATGCATTCAAGTAGAGCAGACCCTACCACACAAGCTGAGTCTCACCTCACTAGATATGTCATCCAAAGGGAATCTTTTGAGCTTCAAGAGAGACTGGGAAACACAGTGTACACTCTTCCAGTCACAGAAGTGCACAGAGACATGCTAAAAGACAGAACAGAACTAGAACAAGGCAATCCAAAGTGGGTTTTTTTTTCCTCTTCTCACTTAACAATATGATGTGTTTCTACGTCAGTACAATAGACCTATGTGGTGGTTAATTTTATGTGTCAACTTGGCTAGGTTATAATACCCAGTTATTGCATCAAACACTAATCAAGGAGTTGCTGTGAAGGTATTTTGTAGATGTGGTTAGCATCTACAATCAGTCGACTTTATGTAAAAGCAATTATCCTCGATAATGTGGGTGGGATGCATCCAATCAGTTGAAGACCTTAGAGCAGAAATAACAAATGCCTATCATAGTAAATAAACTCTAACATCTCAGGTGCATAGCACAGAAAATGTTTATTTCTTAATTACATATGTCTGATGTCGGTTGCACAGCCCTCCTCCATATTGTAACTATGCCATCTTGAACATATGGCTTCCAAGGTCTATGGGTCAAGGGAAGACACGTATGGGAAGAGTCTGAACTGCCTCCACATATCCTTTTGTTCATTCACCAGCCAGAGGTAGTCACGTAGTTCCAAACAAATTGCAGGGAAATTTGGAAAATGTAGAAAAGATGATGGATATTTGAAAGCACTGACAGATTTTACCATATAAACTTCCATTACTGAGAGATATATAACTAAACCATGCATTTTTAAAAATTTGTTGAAAGGAAGGAAGGAAGAAAAGGAGGGAAGGAGAGAAAGATACTCTTTATAAGCTAATTATTGGACTCATATAAAATATAGTCCCAAATGAAATAATGAGACAAACTAAATTCACATTTTAAATCTAATAAATATGTAAAAAGTAATTTCTAAAAATGTGTAATGATCTCACTCCTACCAACAGTATGTAAAGTATTTGTATTTGCTCACACTCATCGCCACTGAATGTTACTGACATTTTAAAAAATTTTCATTTTGATGACAATGCCAGGGGTGCCAAAAAATGTTTATATGTTTTAAGAGATGTTTGCCATAATCAGAAGTGCCTGGATGCTGATGGCAACTACTTTGAGCACCTCTTGTAACTGCAGAAGTCAAATGTGACTTGTGTTCATCTTATTGAGGACTACAATTTTAATACAGTTTTTTTTTTCCTTTTTTAAAATGTGTATACATTTTTTTCACCTCTGTATGTTCAAGTTATCTTTTTTTATTAGTTAGGCACAACATTTCTTCATATACTTATTATCTATATTTCCTCTCCTAGAACAACCTGTGCCTATAATTTAGCCATTTCTCTATTTGGTGGTATGATTTTTTCTTATTTTTGGGTATTAAGTATCTATTTTACTGGAATTTATCCTTTGCCTATTATATTGTTGCAAATATATTCTTTTTAAAAAATTTTATTTTATTATAGAGATGTGGGCTACGATAAGGATTAATTAATATATTCTTGCTGTCATGCATTTTGTTTTATGTTACCTCTTGCAATCCATACTTTATTTATTTAGTTTTATTTTTTTATTTTTTTTGAATTGGAGTCTCACTCTATCGCCCAGACTGGAGCGCAGTGGCCGCTCCCGGCCACCGCAGCCTCGACCCGCGGGCTCTGGCGATCCTTCCGCCTCAGCCTTCCAAGTAGCCAGAATTACAGGCGCACGTTACCACGCCCGGCTAATTTTTTGATTTATTGTAGAGGAGGTCTCGCCTGCCCAGGCGGGTCTCGAACCCGTGGGCTCAGGCAATCCACTCACCTCAGCCTCCCAAAGGCGCGGTATTACAGGCTGAGACACCGAGCCCAGCTCATACTTTATTTTTATCTGTCCACATCCATTACTTTTCTTCTTTATTATATATGACATGTCTTATTTAGAAAATTCAATCGAAACTAAAAGTTATAAAGAATTCTTCTATAGTTTCTTCTGATAAATCATATTTTATTTTTCTAATTGGGTTTTTCTTTCATCTGAATTGTAGTTTTATATTGCATGCTAAATATTGAATTTCATTTCTTCCAAATCAATAATCAAATAGTCAAAAAAATTTATCACACAGGCCATTCTTTCCTACAGAATGAAATAGAATCTCTAACATATATTTAATTCCTATATATACTCAAGCTGTTTAACTCGGCAGCTCTATTTGCTTATTTCCCTTTTTAATCAGTACGTTTATTGAAAATTTTAATAGCTGGGGTGGGACATAGCTCCTTCTGTTACATGCATTTTACAATGTTTTCTTAGCAATGTTATACGTTAGTCTTTGATGTGGCATTGGAAGTCCATGTTTGTCTCTACAGCTTTCCTCACTTCTCTTTATCCTTCTGCTCTATACATTGGGATTCCGACATCTGTGGACTGTTCCACTTTGAATCGCTTGCCTCTTGTTTCTATTTGGGTTTGGCCATTGAGAAGCACTGACAGAAGACTGAAGAACAGACATGACATTTGTCCCCTCAGGTCCTTCCCAGCAGGGCTGCCAGTCCTTTCTGACTTCCTTCCAACAGCCCACCGTTCTATAGTGGCTGTGTAATATAGCTAAGGTTGGAACTCTGTGTTTGGAACTCCCTTTTCTCCTGCTGATCATGCGAGTCCTAGGGACTACACCATCTCCTGTGGGTCCCTCTTCACCCTACACAAACCTGTTAAAATCATCCCTTCATTAAACTTTCCTCAGTTACTCCATTTTATTGTGCCATCTGTTTTCTACCAGGGATCTAATGATATACAAGGAATTGTAGAATTGAACTCCAGAAATACCATTGGGATTATTATTGGAACCATGTTGAATGAATATAATAACTTGGGAAGATTTATAAGTATGTTAGTGCATCTTTCCCTTGGGAATAAAATCACTCTTCATTTTGTCCTTCAATAAATGTTTTCTTTTTTTTAAGTAGTTCTGTTATAGTTTTAGTTTTATTACATTCTTATTAGTTTATTTCTAGGGAGTTTTTTATTAATGTTGCTGTTAAGATTAAAATAACTTTTCAAATTTCAATTCAAACAGGTTTTGTCCATAAGGAAAAGTCATTAAATTGTATTATTTACCACATACCCAGGTAACTTACTCTGGTCTCTTATAATTTATGATTGTTTTATTTTTCTGACTCATGGGATAGTCTAGGGATATGAACAAATCATATGAAAATCATGATAATTTTATTTCTTGTTTTCAAATATTGATCCCACTTATCTATTCTCTTGTTATATCACATGACCTAGAAACATTAAAGATACTTGCATTAAGATTCTTCTTCTGTATTTGATTTCAACAACAGTGACTAGTATTTTATCATTCATTAGAATTTTTTCTGTGGAACAATTTTTGCTTTTTATTAGCAATAAATAACTGAATTTATTTATTTACTTAAAATCAGTTATTTTAATTGGATTATTTACCAGAACCTATTACCATTGAGAGGTTTGCTTTCTATAATTTAATATTACAAATTGTATAGCAAGATTTTAATTTTGAAGCATTCTGCATCTCAGCAACAAACTCTATTTGACCACAGGATATTATTATTAGTATTTTAGAACACTACTGAATTATATTTGCTAAAATTATAATTAGGATATTTCAATGTATATTAATAGATGACCTAGACTAAATTTGTACTATCCTTCAAGCTTTCATTCTGTTGACACTGTGAAAAGTGGTATGTTTGTTCTCATTTCCATCCAATTTTGTTAATTTTTTCATTATATTCTCTTTTTCTTATGTTTGTCTGCTTTCACTGACTTGAACAAGTTATTTTTGGACTGTTTGTTTTGTTTTATATTCTACTTGTCCCTTACCAATAATTTGAATATTATGATATGTATCTTTATTTGCAAGTTCGATAGCTCATATTTTAACTGTCATATTAAAACGCGTCTTTTTCTGCTATTTTATTAAAACTAATAGTACTCAGACCATTCTCTAAAATGACAGAATCTTAAGAATATTTTGCTCCCCCACTCCTTCATAACATTTCCAAATTCTAGATTTTCTTTAGAAATGTAAGTGAATATTATTTTCAGTTCTTCCTTATAGTATGCTTCTTCTCTTCCTAGTGTATTTATTTAACACTGATATTACAATTTGCAGTCACTTTCTCTTCATCCTCATAGAGTTACCTGCATATTCTGCTGATTCATTGCTCACTACTATTTATTGTGTTATCCACTTGTTTTATATTGCCATTTAAATATACTATGACTTATGCTGGAGAGTATCCTTAAGTAATTTTGAATGGAAATATGAGTAGCAAACTTTGAGCTTCTACACACCCTCCAAATTTTCTTCCTTTGCCATCACATGAATGAGAAACTTTCAGAAAGCAGGATTTTATACCATAGTGCTTTCTTCTCACAAGTTTATAAACAGGATTCTACTAGCTTCAAGTGTAAAATATAAGATGTCAACATCAAACATATTCCTTTATATGTGAACTTTCCTGGTCTATTCACAGAGGCCAGAAAGTTTACAGTTATGTCTAGATGTGAATCTTTTCATCACTTTTGCCTGGCATTTGGTGAGCCTCTTTGATCTTTTTTTTCAGATCAGGAAGCTGAAGATTATTGCTCTGATTATTGATTCCATCTCCATCTGCTCCTTTTACTCTTTCTGGAATGCTGACGTTTTGCACATTATTTCTCCAGAAATGTCCTCCAAGTCTCTTATCTTTTCAGTCATGATTTACATTTCTTAGTGTTTCTCTTTGTGTTGAAAGATAGTTCCTCCACTTCATCTTCTGATCCCAAACTCAGATTTTTGCAGTATTGATTCCATTTTTCACTTTTCCTGGTGCTGCTTCCCCAGTTGGAGCCCCTTGCTTTAGTTCGTCAGCTTTGTCTCTTTCTTGAGTTTTCTTTGCCTGCTCCTGTTAGAAAGTGAGAATCTCTTTGGTACATGCTTTTCAGCCCAGCTCTTCAGCAGTGGTGGACTGTCAGGCAGTAAATGATAGGATAGAATTGTCTCCTCCAACTGATGGGAGGTGACAGAACTGAATAGTATTCTTTCTACTGAGACTTAGCCTGAAGACTTCTTCAGCATAGAGAACCATCCTCTCCCAGCTACATGGAGAAAGAGTAATTCCACTCTACCTAGTCATTTCCCTCAGACAACTGGTGTCAGTAGGAAAAGTATTTATTCTAGGATGCACTTGGCAAAAGGACAGATTCACTCTCCTGTCTGCATTAGCTGAGGTGTTTTACCTGAACTAGCCATGACTCAGAGGCAGTTACCATGGGTTTTGCTGCAAAGCCAGCGCCCCACCGAAATGACGGAGTCCTAAGTCACCTTGGCATTGACAGCAGTGGTGCCCTGAACTCATGCAACTTCTCATCAGTGAATCTGGCCGTGTGTAACATGTGGCATCTCACCTGGATTTTTCATTTCTACATTAGATTTAGGCCAGTAATTCAGGGTCCAGTAGAAGGAAGGTCACAAGGGTATGGGATCAGGCCCTTTCACATCTTAATGCTAATCTTTATTGTGTTTGGAAGCGTTTATTTTTACTGAAAAATTATTTCCATCCAAAATTCACACATCTGAGAACTATACAATGTGCTAACAATATTGCCATAATCCCATACCCCCATTCTACTCTACCCACCCCACTTCCAAATCACCATTAACAATTTGGTATGATTTTCCTCCAGGTTCTTGTTCTATGCATCCACTAATATAATAAGTATAACATTTATAGCCAAAATCCTAAATATACAGAATAAAAGTGAATTCTCTTTTTTTTTTTTTTTGAGTTGGAGTCTCACTCTGTCGCCCAGACTGGAGTGCTGTGGCCACTCCCAGCCACCGCAGCCTCGACCTGCTGGGCTCTGGCGATCCTTCTGCCTCAGCCTTCCAAATAGCCGGAATTACAGGCATGCGCTACCATGCCCGGCTGATTTTTTGATTTGTTGTAGAGATGAGGTCTCGCTGCCCAGGCAGGTCTCGAATCCGCGGGCTCAGGCAATCCACTCACTTCAGCCTCCCAAAGGCGCGGGATTACAGGCTGAGCCACCAAGCCCGGCTCATCTTTATTTTTATAATCAATTAATATCTAGCTCTGACACCTCAGCCTACCTAATGTACACACTTTACTCAACTTTAGGATTAAATAGACAGATTCCCTGATGGATTCAGATTTATGATTCTGTCCTCTACTAGCTGAATATCCATTCCCAGTGTTCTCTCTACCTCTGCTTGCTCTCTGATTTGTTCTGTATTTTTATGGGTTCATAAACCTGCTACCCCATAGAGTTAGTAAGAAAGAAGAGATCATTATTTTAGACTCAGGCCATTGTTAGGTACCCAGACTCTGCAGACATGTCCCTCCCTTTTGTCCCCACTCTTCTAGAGCTCCTTGGCTTTCGGCCCAGCTGGCGTTCACTGCATAGAGCTTCCTGGAGATCTCCACCACATAGGCTGACGTGGGCTGTCTGCTCCTCACTGCTACTATGGAATTATAATTTTCTCCTCACCTCATGCTTCTGAAATCCTGACATCCTTGGTAACGCTTCCTCTCTGCTACTCCTATAACCCTGAGACAACTCTCTCTCTTTCTACTCCTTTTTTTTTTTTTTTTG
>NW_007255661.1:131241-138999 GCF_000164805.1 Carlito syrichta
CCTGGCTGATTTTTTGATTTATTGTAGAGATGAGGTCTCACCAAGTTGCCCAGGAGGGTCTCGAACCCGCAGGCTCAGGCAATCCACTCACCTCAGCCTCCCAAAGCAGGAGATTACCGGCTGAGCCACCGAGCTTGGCTTCCTTTTGGAAGCCAGAGGAAATTCTCTACTGTTTCCTCCTTCTCCTATCTCCACAGCCATGCAGCCATTTCTTCTGGGTTTTTTTTTTTCCCTCATCTTGTTGTTGAGTACTTCAACGAGCTGAGCTTCCTCTTAAAGAATTACACAGATTTCCTTACTCTTAGACCTTCCAAACAACAAAGGGAAGTCTGGTTTTCTTCTCTCACCACTCCCACTGTGTGTGTGTGTGTGTGTGTGTGTGTGTGTGTGTGTGTGTGTGTGTGTGTGTGTGTATGTGTGTTCATGCACGCATGCACTTAAAGGAGTGAAAGGCAGGAAAAAGCAACCCACTTAAACCCTCCATCTTATCCCAATTCCCCCTTTTCTTCCGTAAAACTCTGCCGCCTTCTTTTCAAACTTTCCCATGTGTATTTCCTGTCACACTAAAAAAGAAGAGCAAAACTAAGAGTTGTCACAACAAATTATCGACATCCAAGTACTAGTCTACTGTAAATTAAAATCTTACATAGCAATAAAGTATACCAGCATTTTAGTGCTGCACTCTCAGGTGTGCAGAGATTTGTGTATACATTATCTTTTTTCTTCATACACATAATACCAAATATTGCACAGGATATAATCATCCTGAAAAATTGTCCATAATTTATCTGAAATTCAAATTTTCCTAGGCATCCTATATTATATCTGGAATCTCTGAAACACTCACTTTCAAAGGACTAATCAACCCCCTGACCTGTCTGCCTTCGGTATATTATCCTAGAGCAGTGGTTCCCAACCTTTTTTGGCATCAGGGACCAATTTTTCCACAGAACAGGGGTGGGTGATGATTTAGGGATGTTTAAAGCACATAACATTTATTGTACACTTTATTTCTATTATTATTATTACATTTCAAGATATAATGAAGTAACTCTAAAACTTGCCACCATGTAGAATCAGTGGGAGTCCTGAGCTTGTTTTTCTGCAACTGGATTGTTCCATCTGGGCGTGATGTTAGACAGTGGCAACCGAAGTGTACTGCTTATGTCCAGTCTACTTTGTAACCTCGTTTTGGTTGCCATGACTGCAGAAAACACTGTTTCACAAAGCTAAGATGTTAGAAATAGAAGCAGACTTTTCAGTGCTGGTCTGACAGGAGGCAGAGCTCAGGAGGTAATGCACGTGATGGGGAGCAGCTATAAATACAGATGAAGTTTCACTTGCCCAGTGCTCACCTCTTGCAGAGCAGATTGGTTCCTAACAGGTCACAGGCCAGTACCAGTCTGTGGTCCAGAGATTGGGGATCCCATATGCCAGTCTTTTTTCCCTATACTTCATTATCCTCAGAATTGTAGTTTGGTAATGTAGCATTTGTTTGTTTTGTTTTTTAGTATCTTCAAGAAAATATTTAAATTATATATTCCCTACTATCTAGTTGAGCTCAAGGAAACAGTTGACATAAATTGCTTACTCTCTCTGAAAATAAGTTCCTTGTTTGTTCCTGAACCTGTCCCATACTGTGATCAACAAGGTGCCAAAGGTTTGCTACTCAGGTGATCTCAGGGGGTTGATTTTTTTTCTTTTTTTATCGTTTTTAACAAAATCGTCATCCTAGAAACAAGGTAAAGTTTTGGATCCTACCCTACGCTCTGCACTGACTCTAAAAGCTTTTAATTAAGGAAGGGTACACCAAGGACCTGGCCTGTGTGGCAGCCAATCGCCGAGAGAGATATCATCTCTGGACTACTTCCAACTCCACAAGTGAGCGTTGATGCTTTGATCCCCAGAAAAATCAATGAAGCCTCCTCTTTCCTCCTCCCAAAATGATTAACTAACAATGAGAATTTAGGGACTCCTCCAGTTTCTGGTAAAGTACGAATTTTTTCCCAATATGACTCTGATCTGCTCTAACCAGACCTAGACCCCAAGCTGCAGCACACACACACACACACACACACACACACACACACACACACACACACACACACGACTCCATCCAGGGTCCTGTTGCTGTTGATATAAAGTCAAGGTGGGCAGCCTCCCACTTGATCATATATTCTTCAAGAAAGGTTAGGCCTCCAGCCACAGAAGCAAAGGAACATGCTATTCTATATAACCAAGTCCAATTGCACAGTTGCACCTTGTAAACTTCTATCTGATGTCGACAGACTGGTAGCACTTCAAGGGTATGTTTTAACAGATCTTTTACAATAAAATCATATTATACATGCTATGTTGCAATTTGATTTAACACCCTGGTGAAATCTTCTCATGTATGTACATGTAGTCCTATCTTATTCCTTTTAACAAATGTAAAGTTCAATTGCATTGATATACTATAGTTTCTTTGACATGATGCTAAAATTCGAAATTAACAAAGCCTTTCTTACAGCCTTGTAAGCAATCATCTTATTCCACTACACAATATGTCCCTGTAACAGACATGTAGTTGTTCCCTGGAATCTATAACAATAAACACTGCAAAATATAATTAATAAATATACAGTTACAAAAATTAATTTATTTTACTACGTGTGTGTATATATATATTATATATATACTAAGTATATATATAATTTGATAAAATAATGTAACTGAAAAAATGGTATGTTACCTTTTAGTCCCCCAAATTAATGTCTGGGCATACTTAAGCCTGGGATCCCAGAGGCAGCTTATCAGCATTCATCCTGAAATTACATCCTGGCCATACTGCAAGCCTGCATGGGCTACGTGGATTCGGGCGCTGAGGCCTATTCATATTGTTTTCCTTGTCCCTTGTCAGCCCACTTCACATTCCCTGTAGCAGCTGCTCTCAGATGTTATGATCCCTTTTAAGCTTGCTCTCCCAGCTCTTCACCCTAAGTCGTAATCTCACCTTGTATTCCACAGGGAAAATAGAAATATTTGAGCAGAATTCTCCTCGCCTAACCTTACTGCAACCTCTAACTGACCCAAAACATTCTCATCTTTCTGCTAGTGTCTTGTCTCGCACAAAGATCTTTCTCTTCCCCACCTGGACTCTCTGAGATGGTCAGATGCCACATGAGAATACCAATAATTGAGTTAGTTACCCAGGGGATAAGTCACACCTAAAATACTGAACTTTGTGACAATGCAGATTGAAATGAAGTTACAAGCCAGGCACGGTGACTCTAGCCTGTAAATCCCACCACTGTGGGAGGCTGAGGCAAAAGGATTGCCTGAGCCAAGGAGTTCAAGAACAGCCTGGGCAACTTGGTGAGGCCTCATCTTTACAATAAAACAAAACAAAACAAAAAATTAGCAGGACATGGTGGCACATGCCTGTAGTTCCAGCTACTTGGAAGGCTGAGGTGGAAGGATCACCTTAGCCCAGCAGGTCGAGGCTGTGGTGGCTGTGAGTGTGCCACTGCACTCCAGCTTGGGTGACAGAGTGAGACTCTGACTCAAAAACAAAAGAAATGAACAGAATCAAAGCCTCGCTTTCTCAATGCCTATTAATACTTATAAAAATTACTGACAAGATGTGTGATATTATAGAACTAAGACAATGAGAGAGCATTAGGAAAACCCCAAACTTAGCTCTTATTAAGCCTGAACTGTAGATTACTTGTTTCGATATTAAGAGAGTATTTCCCCTTTTAAACTAGGGCATGTATGATGTGTAATGTTTTGAAAAGACATTGTGATTATCCAAATAAAACACAGGGAACCATTTTGAAAAATTAAGCCAAACATCCCAAGGTTGTGTGCATTTATGAATATCCAGATTATAAGTTACAATCTTTAAATAATAAAGGATTAGAGTCCACTAAATCACCAGGTACTTCATGACAAGAAAATTTCTTTAGAACAGGTAAAATTATGAATAATTTGAGCAAAGGTTGTTCCTTATAAAAGTTTTAACTTTGGTAAGTTACTTTCTAGGTAAAAAAGTAGTTACGCACTCATATCTTGAATCATTTCTAGGAAATCTTTTAGTAGATTCTTAGGGAGCCTTGTGAGGTGTTATTTGGGCTTAGCAATCAAGAAAAAAGTGCCTTGAAGTTAAGCAAACCTGGAATCTAATCCCAATTAGGCCATTTACACACTGTCTAACCCTCTACAAATTACCTAAATTGCATAAAACACTTTTCCAAGCCTGGGTTTTCTCACTCACAAATATAAGAACGTCTACCTCACAGCATCAGTTTTATGAAGATGAAATACACCCATATGTACCACATAGCTTAGCACATAATTCCATCAATAAATAGAAGCTGTCATGATTAGGATCCTTATAAATAACTATCTAAATCCAATATATATTGTTTGCATGTGCTCCAAATGTTTTAACTGGTTAAATTAAATGCAGTTCCTGGTGACAAAAACATACTACAACTTGCTTTATTTACTAAATATGAAATGCATACTTTAGCCCAATCCCACTTGGGAGATAAAGATTTATAAATTTATTAATTTATTTTCAATTTGCCTGGCTATGAGACTATACCACAATATAGAAACAGAGAGCTTGGGAAGGCTCAGAAGCCAGCAGCAGAAGGTATGCAGAGTTAGACAAAGAATAGTAGTGCCTTGAAATAGCACAAATTATGACGATGCCACAGGAACATTCATTTGGAGGCAATTATGTTTCTTCTAATTTTGTTTTACTTTTTCATGCTGCCATCCCTGGAAGTATAAAAGAACTAATAAGCCTTTCTAAATGGCTGGTGCTGGTAAGTAGTCAAATATTTAGAGGCCAGGGGTCTTTAATCACCTAAGTGCTTCTCTATGAATACTGATGTGACAAAGGTTCATACTTAATTGATTCCAAAGTGACTTTATGTTAAGTAATGGTTCACTAAAGAATTTGAGAGCCTAGCTACTCCCAATTAAAAAGTATACATCTTCTTCTATGTCAGAGTTGTTACCAGACATGTCATAGCAAGTCACCAGGTCACTGAGATTCCGTGGACAGAAGTAGTCAATACAAGTGTGATGGTGTGCGTTTGTGCAGCTGTGAGAAGAAAGGTTGAAAAGGAGGGACTTCCAATTATTTTTTAAATTTTTTCTTGTAAATCTAAGTGAACTTCCTTTGAAAGGCTCCAAAGTCACAGGTAGTGGCCCTGATCAAAATACAACATTTTGAGAACTGAATACAAGAATGGCAGCGATAATTTAAGTTTACCAATTATTAGGACTAGAAATAAATGTTTTGTTGCAGCATAATGAATCCCAACAAGGTCTGTGTAGTCCTCTAATCTTGCTAAAGGGCACATATATATTTCAGATATTCATAAATATTTCCTCTACTATTAGCACTTTTTATTATTGTGAAAGCTAAATGTAAATCTCAGAAGCTCTATTGCATTCATGTATAAAATTACCATTCGCTCACATCGACCTATCACTACAATCATTATTCTAACCAGAAGCATGTTAGAATGGTTTGAAAGCCAGAAGAGAGTAATCAGTGTTTTAAATCACTGGTCTTATTACCTATTAACAGAAACCACCAAGAGAAGGTGATTTTTAGGAGAATCAGAGCAGCTGGAAACAAAGATAAGAAGACAAAAATTTGTGGTGAATGCCTATTTTTCACTGAGATTTTCTGCATAGTTTAATGAGAAAAATGTTGTATTCTAAAGACATTTTAATTCTACTTTTATAAAGGTGGAAGAAAGCTTGTATGATGCCATTTTTTTAAAACACACTGTATTAGCCGGGCTCGGTGACTCAGCCTGTGATCCCGCGCCTTTGGGAGGCTGAGGTGAGTGGATTACCTGAGCCCGCGGGTTCGAGATCCCCCTGGGCAGCGAGACCTCATCTCTACAATAAATCAAAAAATCAGTTGGGTGTGGTAGCACATGCCTGTAGTTACGGCTACTTGGAAGGCTGAGGCGGAAGGATCGCCGGAGCCCAGCAGGTCGAGGCTGCAGTGGCCGGGAGCGGCCACTGCACTCCAGTCTGGGTGACAGAGTGAGACTCCAACTCAAAAAAAAAAAAAAAAAAAACCACACTGTATTTATAATAAGTATTGTTTAGCAAGTATTGTCAACAAATCATTCACACAGGTGACACAATAGTATTCTGTCAAGCAAAGTCCCTTATATACAGGTTTAAATCATCTTGAATCACATGCCTGTTGTATGCTGCCCATTTAATTATTGCTTTGAAAACTATAGCAAAGAAAAGCTCTCTTCTTACTTCCCCACACAAAATGAAAAAACACAAATATAAGAATACATACACACCTACCAGAAGCATACTAGGATGGTCAAAAGGTTTAGTGCTACACTTTACAGATGGGTAAAGCAGTTTTTGAAAAGCATGCTTGGAAAAAAGACAATTATTCAAACCACTCAAATAGCAATCAGATTTTTGAACACTAATGGCATGAAGAAAGTGGTCATTCTCTTTAGTCTTTCCAAATTGTTTAACTGTAAAGAAAAAAAAAAATAGGTATCCAACAGTTTGGTTAGTTGAAACTAAAAAAAAAAAACAAAATTTTCTTTATTGAGAAAATATTATTACTTTATTAAATTCATGAATAAGTTTCATGGATTTGAGATGTACTGGACAATATTCTTAATACTGTATAGGATAATAGAGCTTTCAGTTCTAAAGACTTTCATGAATTTGCTGAGAAAAATTTTGAATGAAATCATTGAAGAACAATAGAAACCATAATGTCAGACACCAAAATAATTTTAAATATCTCACAATTTAAAAAAGGAAAGCTTACCAGGAAAACTGAGTATGTTAAAAAGTCTTTAAGAAAAAAACTTGGTTCAAAATTCCTTGAAAAATATTTAGGATTAAAAAGTCAGAAAGAAAAGATGACATATTTTTTTTCCTCAAAATTACTATTTTTGTTTAATATTTCCTATGTTCACTTCAAAGTTATATTTTCCATATTAGTGTAAACTAGAAACCATATACTCTTGACATTTGAAAAAGATATGCTCTAGAACTTTTTAATATTCAATTGACAGATGCCATACTACAATAAGATTTCCCCAAAAAATAAAGTAATATTGATTAAATATTTCAAGTTGTCCTTTCTGACCCTTAATAAAATTTACTACATAGAAGGACACTCTGAGAAACACTGCAGTGAGGGAGGAGATTCTAGATTCTCTTCTCTGACTCAGAGAAGGGGACACATTCCTATAGTGACCTCACCAAGATGACAAGTGACAGACCCTTGGGTTACTTGACAGTTTAGAAAATTTCCTAATTCCTCAGGGTTCATGCTATAATATAACCCAAGGTGAGGAAACTTTTGAGCACATCTGAATCATGTCTAGAGATTTTAAAATCCAGAATCTATGCATTGACTCTCTCTTGCACATTCCGAGGAGGACTGAAGCACATGCAATTTTCAAAGCTTTTACATAGAATTCTGATGTTTACCTCTTAGAACTCCCTACAGAGCTTTCCTAATCTGAAAATCCAAAATTTGAATACTCCAAAATCTGAAAAGTTTTTAAATGCCGATATAATAGAAGAGTGGAAAATTCCACACGAGACCTCATGTGCTGGATCTCAGTCAAAATAGTCAAAATTTTGTTTCATGCACAGAATTATTAAAAATATTTTTTTTTCATTAATCAGTATTTTTTATTATGGTTTTGTGGGGTACAGTTAAGGGTTAGGTGTACAATGACGTTTCAT
>NW_007255661.1:139420-180221 GCF_000164805.1 Carlito syrichta
GAAATACTCTCATGGAAATCGGAACTGGCATCCAATTCCTGTACAAAACCCGAAACCCACAGGACTTAAGAGAGAAGATAGACAAATGGGACCTTATTAAACTGACAAGCTTCTGCAAAACCAAAAAATAAAAATATTTTATACAATTATCTTCAGGCTATGTGTGTAAGGTATATGCAAAACATAAATAAATTTTTTGTTTAGACTTGGGCCCCATCCCAAAAATATCTCATTATGTATATGCAAATATTCCAAAACCTGGGGGAAAAAATCTGACAACCAAAACAGTTCTGGTTCCAAGCATTTCAGATAAAAGATACTTAACCTGTAATAGAAAGATGACCTGCCCAAAATGTCTCATTAAGTTTATTAAATTATGTGTCTCTGAAATGTGTACAACAGGAAATCCTGATGAATAATTAACTCCACTCAGACATGTCAGAATTTCCTTTCATACATAGTTCTGAAACACAAAGAAATGATTTCCAATGTATGCATTGCAAAATCTGATTATCAAAGGAAGGCCAAAGATGCATATGTAAAAAATGTCTAGAGACTTCAAAGTTATGATATCTCCATGAAAAACGTGATTCCAGTCTTTAAGAATATTTTAGGTGTACGCTGATCCAGTGTTGTAGAAAATACAGTATTTTGGAGAGATAACATAGCTTTATATTTCCATCTATTCATCATCTGTAATCATATAGTGAATACAGCCAGCTCACAGAAGAGCATTTCGAAAGAATAAGATAATTTAGGGGAAATCACAAGTTTATTTATTTAAGCCAACTTCTTTTAAAGAACCAAACTGTGTCTTCTTCTTTATTACAGAGGTTCACTTGTGGAATGCCCAGCTCCTGCCAATCTTAATGATGCTCATTTTCCCTTTATGTTTATCCACAAGAAAGTCACTTTAACAAAAATATGCTGCTGATTCTCTGAAAAATGAAAATCCCTTTCATTGGAAACATTAGTGCAAGAAATTACTCTGAAAGACTACATATGCCGGGCTCGGTGGCTTAGCCTGTAATCCCACGCCTTTGGGAGACTGAGGTGAGTGGATTGCCTGAGCCCGTGGGTTCAGGACCCACCTGAGGAGGCAGAAGGATCGCCGGAGCCCAGCAGGTAGAGGTTGCAGTGGCCGGAAGCAGCCATTGCACTCCAGTCTGGGCAACAGTGAGACTCCAACTCAAAAAGAAAAAAAAGAAAGACTACATAATTTTACTCAAAAAAAGAAATATGCTTTCTTGGAAGGGACTATTAATTATTGAAATATGTCATTTCTTCAAATATTAGTGGATGATGGTATTAATCAACATTTAAAAACAAATATCTCATGAGTATTCTTTATTAAATTGGTGTCTTTGTTTGCTATGGTTGTTTTAACAAATTACTACAAACTTGAAGGCCTAGAAGAAGATAGTTCTGAAGATAGAAGTTCTACAGTTCTGAAGACATAAGTACAAAATCAGTTTCACTGGGTGGAAATCAAGGTGTTGGCAGGGCAGCACTCCCTGGGAAAGCTCCAAGGAAGAGTCCTTTTCCTTACCTTTTCCGGCTCCTAGAGTTGCATTTCTTGCATACCTGGGCTCATGGTCTCCTGCTTCATCTTCAAAATCCATGGCATAGCTTTTTTTTTTTTTTTGAGTCGGGATCTCACCCTATTGCCCAGGTTGTGGCATCACAACAATCACGGTTCACAGCAGCCTTGACCTTCTGGACTCAGGCAATCCTTCCACTCCCAGCATCCCGAGTAACTGGGATACAGGAAGGTTATTTTGTAGAGATGAGGATTCACCATGTTGCCATGTTGCCCAGGCTGCTGTCAAACTCCTGGACTCTAGC
Organism: Carlito syrichta; assembly: GCF_000164805.1. Classification (NCBI taxonomy): domain Eukaryota; kingdom Metazoa; phylum Chordata; class Mammalia; order Primates; family Tarsiidae; genus Carlito; species Carlito syrichta. The sequence goes on from NW_007255661.1 coordinate 141,266, forward strand.
AAACATCCCCCCTTGGCTTCCCAAAGTACTGGGATTTTAGGCGTGAGCCATCACACCAGCCCAAAATATCTTCAAATCTTTCTCAGCTCCATCTTCACAAGGCTTTCTTTTCCGTGGTCAAATATTTTTCTTTTTCTTTAACAAAGACTCTTGTGATTACATCTAGGACCCAACATAATTATCCAATACAATCTCCCCAATCCCAAGGTCCTTAAATTAATCACATCTACAAAGACCTTTTTATTTTTCACATAAAGTACCACTTACTGGTTCCAGGGGTTAAGACCTGGATAGCACTGGAAGCCATTATTCAACCTATTAGAATTGAAAAGATGGTTCTTTATCTGGGAGAATAAACAAGTAATAATAAGTGAAAAAATTTAAAGGAAATTAAGGAGGAGGGAATTTCTTACTAGAAATTAAAATAGAATTTAGACATGGTAATAATTACAGAAAAAAGATACCAGTGTAGGTTCCCAGCTAGACTTCTAGGATACACAAGAATGGAATATGTGATTTTTTAAAAAAGTGTCATAAACAAAATAGATTATTCAGAAAACATTGAGTTACTTTCTTTAAAAAAAGAAAAAAGAAAAAAATTTGATATGATATCATATCCTAAGACATATTTTTAAAGGCCTAAAGAGTAAAATAATAAGTGTGTGAGGGGAAGGGGGAGAGCGTGTCTCAGAAAATTTAGGTAGATATCTAATTGATCTAATCATATGCAAAGACCTTCTAAACATTAATGAGAAAATACACTAAAGGTAAAGTTCAGTCAACTTGAGTGTACAAAAATTGTAAAATGTATTCACCAAAAGTATAAACAAAGTTAAAAATCAAACCATAAATGTGAGAAATGTTTGAAATAGTGTTATAGACAACTATTTAATATAAAATTGGCCTACATATTAATAAGAAAAACATAAAATCAAAATGGGAAAATGCATAAAAAGCCCATAGCTAGAAGAAGAAATACAAATTTCTAATAAACAGATGAAAATATGGTTACTCTTGAGTAATCAAACAAATGCAAGTTACAATAAGGAAGTACCATTTGCTGCCTATAAAATTGCATTATTTATGAAGAATAATATTCAGTACTTCTCACATTATACAAGACAGGTATTCTCAAATGTTACTCAAAGGAATTTAAATTGTTGTAATCTCTCCAGAAAGAGAGATTAATCAATATGTAGCATGTCTTTAAAAAGTACATTCCCAGGGAGAAGCGACAAGATGGCGACGGGGCAAGCCGGTCTCTGAAGCCCTCTGCAAAAATGATCTGCAGTGGGTCTCTGACTCTCGCCCCGGGGGGCTGTGGACCCCAACATTGCAGCCTGCTCTTCATACGGAGCTCAGCTGTTGCCACCGCTGGGACATTGCAACGGACTGGACAGTCACTGCAGCACAAACGGTGCCGCCGCCACTGCCGCCTCCACAGTCCCTCCCCCCACCGCTGCTGCCGCCGCCGCCGCTGCCATGGCCTCCATGACGGCCGTAGCACATCACACCACCAGAGCCCGAGGCGATCCACATCAAACCCCTTCAGGGAAGATCTGCTGGGATAGCTGCCACCTCTCCTGTGACCGAGACTGTCCTGCCCGCCACCGTAAGGCTCCTGTTGCCTGCCCTGAGGCAGGAGGCCATCTTGTTCCAGTCCAGCCCCACCCACTCTGGGGTGAGCAGCTGAGATAGCACCACCTGCTGGCGATTTGAGGTAACAACACCGAAACGGGAGAAACAAGCTTGATAAAGACATAGACCAGAGTGCTGAACGGAGGGTAATCTGAACTGTCCTTCACATCAGACTAGGGGAAACTGACCCTAACTGCAAACTAATTTACCAGCTTGAAAAGAAAACTAGAAATCAGACCTGAAAGGACACTGGACTTAAACGAAATGTCTCAGAGTGTGCTTCATTGATTCTATTAGTTTAATGACTTAATTCTATTCCTACTGTATCGTTCCCTTTTTTCTTTTTTTTCCTTTTCCTTTTCTTCTCTTTTCTTCTCTCTGTAAACCATATCTTTGTATGGAGGAACAGCACACTAACAAGGTAGTTGGTGACCTTGTATGTTAGCATCACTATATGTTTTATTTTTATTTTTTATTTTTTCTATGAGAGTTGGTTCATCTGTAGCTGTGGTCTATTGTTTTTACCTGTTTCAGTATAGGCCTCTCTCTCTATTTGTTGGCACACTCATTTGTTTCCCCCCTTACTCCTCTATCTCTCCACTCCCCTCTTCAACCCACTATCTGCTCCATTCTCTCCCCTCTGCTAACCACATTTTATTTCAGGGAGTAAACCTACAGCCCCACTGCACGGACAGATTCCAGGGCAGTGGGAAGTGGGTTCCACATTATCCACACACCTGTCAGTGAATACCAGGACCTGCAGACAGATTTTGAATCACAGCACGTGCCTTAAGTAAATCTCAAAACTGCAAAAAGGACCACCTTCAAACTACAGTGCAACTCCAGAATTGAACAAAGTAAGAGGACGTACATAAAGAATAGGAGATTGAAAAAACAGAAGTAAAACCAATCCCTTTACCCCTGAATAACAGAATTAAAGAAGACAGTGACATGGAGGGAAGGAAAGAGTGGGGAGGGGAAAAAACCGCACAAATGAAGAAAAACCAAAAGAAGAATATAGGTCTCACACAGACCCCTGGGAAATCAGACATTGAGAAAACAGATTCTGGAACACAAACAATGAAGAGCCCCAGAATGACTGGTTACATGCAACAAACCCAGACATCAAGACATTAATGGAGAGAATTTTAAAAATTGAGGAGAGACAAGAGAAAAATAGGAAGGAGCTGATGTCAGAAATGACAGCAGTAAAGAATACTGTGATGGAAATGAACAACAGACTAATAAGCATGGAAAGCAGAATCAGCCAAACAGAAGAAAGAATCTCAGAGCTCAAAGACCAAAACACAGAAATAACCCAAACTATCAAAAGCATAGAAAAGAAGGCCAAAAAGACAGAACAAAACCTGCAAGAGATGAATGATCACTTCAAGAGACCAAACCTAAGAGTAATTGGGCTTCCTGAGGCAGAGAGAGAAACAGAAGCCACACTGGAACAAACATTTCATGAAATCATTCAAGAAAACTTCCCTCATCTCATTAAGGATGAAAAAATTCAAACACAAGAGATTCAGAGAACCCCTGCAAGACAACAAATGAGAAGACCAACTCCCAGGCACATAATAATTTGCCTCAACAAAGTAACTATAAAAGGAAAAATCCTAAAGGCAGCAAGAGAAAAAGGCATCCTAAAGGCAGCAAGAGAAAAAGGCCAGACTACCTACCAGAGAAAACCAATTAGAATAGAGCAGATTTATCCACAGAAACCCTTCAGGCCAGGAGAGCCTGGAGCCCTATCTTCAAAGTTCTAAAAGAGAAACAATTTCAACTAAGAATTACCTACACAGTCAAACTAAGCTTCATTAGTGAGGGAGAATTGAAATCTTTTCCCGATATCCAATCCCTAAGAACCTACACTGCCACCAGACCACCTCTACAAGAAACACTTAAGAAAGTACTGAACACAGAAGAAAAAGAAAAAAGAACAACAGCATTCTTCACAAGAGTACAGGCAAAAGATGAAAAACACACATGAACCAACTCCAAAATCCAAGGAAAGACAACAAACACACAGGAACAACTCTGTAAGAACCTTATGACAGGGATCAACTCTTGCATTTCAGTTATTAGCCTAAATGTGAATGAACTAAATGCACCACTGAAAAGACATAGAATGGCAAAATGGATAAAATATCATCAGGCAACAATCTATTGCCTTCAAGAGACTCGCCTCACTAGAAAGGACGCTCACAGACTCAAAGTAAGATGATGGGAAACAAACTTTCAGGCGAACGGAATACAAAAGAAAGGAGGAGTAGCAATCTTAATTTCAGACAAAATACCCTTCAAGCTATTAAAAATCATAAAAGATACAGAAGGCCACTACATAATGATAAAAGGCTCAATCCATCAACAAGAAATATCTATCCTAAACATATATGCACCCAACATAGGTGCACCAACTTTCATAAGGCAACTTCTTGGAAAACTAAAGAAAGATATCGACTCTAACACTATCATAACTGGGGACTTTAATACCCCACACACAACCCTAGACAGATCATCAGGACAAAAAATCAGCAAGGAGATCCGGAACCTCAATGTGACTTTGGACCACATGGACTTAATTGATACCTACAGAACACTCCATCCAAAGACCACAGAATACACATTCTACTCATCACCACATGGAACATATTCTAAGATCGACCACATACTCGGCCATAAATCAAGCATAAGCAAATTTAAAAGGACCGAAATTCTACCAAGCACCTTCTCGGACCACAGTGGAATAAAAATAAACATTGACACCAACAAAGTCCCCCCAAAACCCACAAAGACATGGACACTAAACAGCATGATGCTAAACAACTCCTGGGTCAACGATGAAATCAAAACAAGGATCAAAAGATACCTGGAAACAAATGAAAATGAAGAAACATCATCCTACCAAAATCTCTGGGATGCCCTGAAAGCTGTAGTAAGAGGGGAATTTATATCCCTACAAACACATATGAAGAAAATGGAAGGAACAGAAATTGACAACCTAACAAGCCACCTAAAGAAGCTGGAAAAGCAAGACCACAAAAACCCTAATTTCAGCAGAAGAATCCAGATCACCAAAATAAAAGCCCAAATCCAGGACATAGACTCAAAAATATAATACAAAAAATAATAGCTGCTGGAGAGGGTGTGGTGAAAAGGGAACACTTCTACACTGTTGGTGGGAGTGTAAACTAGTGCAATCTCTGTGGAAAGCAGTGTGATTATTCCTAAAAGCTCTAAAAATCGACCTTCCATATGATCCCGCAATCCCCCTACTGGGAATATATCCTGAAGAACTCAAATCACTCTATAAAAAAGATACCTACACACATATGTTTATCGCAGCGTTGTTCACAGTAGCAAGAACCTGGAAACAACCATGCTGCCCATCAAAAAAGGACTGGATTTAAAAAATGTGGTACATATACATGATGGAATACTACGCAGCCATAAAAAAGGACAAAATCATGAACTTCGCAGCAACCTGGATGGAACTAGAGTCTATAATACTGAGTGATCTCTCACAGAAACAAAGATCAGAGTATCACATGTTCTCACTCATATAATGGACCTTGAACATCCAATGTAATACTATAAGAAAATGACTGACGGTACTGGGAAACTATGGGGGGGGGGAGAGGAATGAGATTAAAAGTAGCAAATATCTGTCTGGGGATGGGAAAACACCTATCAACAAGGTGCCTGAATGAAACGTAATTGTACACCTAACCCTTAACTGTACCCCAAAAATCATAATAAAAAATATTGATTAATTAAAAAAAAAGTTAGCCTGATTTTAATAAATTACTGAAAAAGAAAAAAAAAGTATATTCCCTTTAATCCTATATTTCCATTTCCTACAGTGTATCTCAAAGAAATAATTTAAGGTACAAATATTTATGTACAAACATGCTAATAGCAATGTTTCTTAAAATAATTGAAAAATGAAATGAAGATATATAATAAAATATAAGTGATTAAATAAGACAATGTGATCCATGTGCCCAAGTAATATACAAGTATTAAATAATTATGTTATAAATATACTTTTAATGGAGGGACAATATCCATAATGTGATGCTATGTTACCATTATTATATGATTCTAAATTGGATGCACACATATTCAAACAGAAACACACATTGTACACAGTTCCCAGGATATTGCTGAACAAATCTTATGTGGACAAGCAAATTCTATTAATAATAAAATTTAATAGCAAACTATTACATTGTAAAGAAACAGACTAGTAGCAGGGGTTAACTGAAGCATAAGGGACGTCCCCGTGGATGGAGTAGTCATGAAAGGCCTCTCTGATGTGACGACATTTAACCCAAGACCTGAAGGAAATAGGAAGAAACCAGCAAAGAGCCACTTGCACAGCATTCTGGGAAGAGGAACCAGCCCATTCAAAGGCTCTCTGGGAGAGAAGAGCTTAGCAAGTTAAATGCTTTGACAAGAGGCCAGTGGGTTAGAGACAGAAAGGCTTGGGACACAGCTAGTAGAGATTTTACGTACCAGATGGTGCAGTCATTCATGCGACAGTGTTGTTTATATCTAATTCAATGGTTCCAGTTATTTATTTAATATGTCATATTTGTATATATCCATAATCTTCAAACTAGAAAACAAGACTGATCAATACTTCCAGCTCAGTGTTTAAAAAAAAAAAAAAACTCCTTTAAGTGTTATTGTTTCTCCATTCTATAAGTGAGGAAACTGAAGCCTAGAATGTACCTTAGCCATGATCCCATAGCTAGTAAATGGCAGGGTGGGATTTAAACCAGGGCCATTACAACTCAGATCCTTTGCTTTTAGACACACCTCTATACAGCTTTTCAGAATATTAACACAAATTTTTTAAAAACGCAACTTCGTGATAAAGAAGTGCTAAGTACTTCACAGAGCCATTTACTAATCGGATAATCTTAACAGTGTATCTCCAGGCCTTACTTTTTTTCATCTCTAAATAAAGCCAATCATGTAGTCTTTCTTAGCTTACAATTAACTAATACCAGACAATATATGCATTTGTTCTTTGGAGTCTGTACATGTAGGACACTGCTATTACAGCTCTCAAAGAAATCAGATTTACTCAGTATTTGCATCTGGTCACTATATGAGAAAACTCACAGATGAAACAACATGCATGAAATAACATAACAATTCAATAAGTTCTCAATAATAACACGAAAGTCTTGCTTCAAATTACAAAGCTCCATTAACTCAATGGTAACATTTCTGTTATTAGCTCATTAAATGACCGTAATGAAGACAATAAATACTTGGCATTTACAGACTTTCTTTCATCTAAATATTCCCAAAGAGCTCAATCAGCTTTATGTACAAATTGATGATGAGTTGCACACAGGTGAGACAGAGCAGGCGGCATCAATCACATTAGCAACAGCTTGGTTCTCTCTCCATCCCACCGGTTTCTTTCTCCCAAGCTCACTAACTGGTGCACAAATAAGAGCCAAATGTTTTTAAATTATGGAAATAGAAGATAATGCTAAGAAACCTTTCATCAGGGGCCCATGCTCTAGCAAAAGGACTCAGAAACAGAATAATTTGATATTATAGTTATCATCATTTACATTTTAAAGATTAAGACAGAGCTATACTTTTAGAAGAGGGGTCAGCTTTGTGAACCATCTGAATAGAAGAGAAAACCCAGGAAATTTCTTCCTGGCAGGCTATGGCCCTGCGGATGTGGGCATGTCTCCTGGAACGATCCCAAAAAAAGGAGAACCAAATAGCCATGATCTCATGCCTTCATTGTTTTATTTTCCAAAACACAGAATCCAATTCTCACTTCTTAATCTCAATAAAACTGCTTATATATCCCAATAATGGGAAATAGCTTTCTTTTTGTTTGTTTTTTTTTATTTTGTTTTTTTGTGTCAGAGTCTCACTCTGTCACCCAGGCTGGAATGCAGTGACATGCTCACAGCTACCACAACCTCAACCTCCTGTGCTTAGGTGATCCTTCTGCCTCAGCCTTCCAAGTAGGTGGAACCACAGGCATGAGTCACCAAGCCTGGCTAATTTTTTGATTTATTGTAGAGAAGAGGTCTTGCTATGTTTCCCAGGTTGGTCTCGAACCCCTGAGCTCAGGCAATCCTCTCACCTCTGTTTCCCAAAGCACTGGGACTACAAATGTGAGCCACCACATCCAGCGGCCAATAGCTTTCTAATAACATTGGGAAACACCCAATATGCTGGTGTTGAGCCATCCAATGGGACAACCACTGACCTCATGATCTTATTTGTGGCTACTGATTTTATTTAACATAAATTTTAAATGAAAAACAGTTTCTGGAAAACTTTTCATTACACTTGGAACAACCATACGTGAATCTAATTTTTCACCAACAAATTATACAAAATCTAAATGCAGGTCAAGTATTTATGATCAAAATTTAGCACCAAGCTGAGATGTGTTGAAGGTGAAATAATACACACAAGATTTGAAAAAAAAATAGTAAGAGAAAGAATGGAAACTATTGTACTAACAATTTTTATATGATGACAAGTTGAAGTGATGTTTTAAGTATATTAGGTTAAATGAAATATGTTATTTAAAAAACCTGTTCATTCTAACTTATTTTTAATGTAGCTATTAGAAAATTTTAAAATCCCTCTGCAGTCCACATAATATGTCTATTGGACAACTGTTTTGGGGTGGCCGAATTTCTATTTTCACCTACTGCCTTTCCTCTTGATCGCAGAAGTGTCTGGATCATTCAGAAAGTTCAACCCAGTTGAAAAACATGATATAATATTTCCAGTGTTGACTTGAGCAATGGGATGTAGTCCTTCCATCCTTTCATCATTGTCCCACCCCCTGACCACAACTGAGACCATCCTTTAGCCTCCAGACCTCTATTGTCTCAGTCTCTTGGCATTTCCTGGCCTCCATCAACATCTTCAGCTGTCCCCACTTGCATTTTCCATTCTCAGCTCCTTGCTCATGAGTTCTGGTAACCCACTCCTAGGCACGCCTTTGAACTCCCTACAGAAACGTTGAAAACCTTTTCCAGTTCTTCCTGAGTCTCCAGACCCTCAATCACATCAACAACCTGAAAGACATTCCCAGCCCATGGATCCGAGCTCTCTTCTTCTCAAAGATTTCCTAAACCATCTCTTGACTGCATCTTTGTCTTTCCATTTCTCTCTTCCTCATTCCAAATCCAATGGTCTGCTCTTCACCCATGCTTATGGTTGACTCTCCTTCCTCATCCTGAGTGACTCGCCTCAATCAACCGTTCCCTCCTCAACCTCTCATTCCTTCAACGGCTCCCCATCAGTTGATCACCTCTTCCCAAATCCTTCAGATGAGTAAGCCCAGACCCTCCTAGACTCTCAGTCAGGGCAAGGAGAGTGACCTGAGAAATGGGCTTCTGTGGCTTCTCTGAGGCTAGGTGGCCTATCCAGGCTACCAGGAGAATCCCATGTCCCCATTCTGCAGTTCAAGGTCTTCCTCCAATCAGTTATCCTGACTGGTAAAACAGTGAGTGGTCTGGTCTTGCAATTACATGACTTTAATTTGCATTATTTATCTATTTTTATTTTTTTAGTGTTTGAGTTAAGGTTTCACTCTGCTGCCCGGGCTGGAGTGCAGTGATATGATCATGGCTCACCACGGCCTCAACCTCCTGGGCTCAAGAAATCTTCCTATCTTAGCCTCCTGAGTAGCTGGGACCACAAGCATGGGCCACCACACCAGACTAGTCTTTTTTATTTTTTGTAGAGACAAAGTCTTGATATTTTGCTTAGGCTGGTCTCTAACTTCTAGGCTCAAGCAATCCTCTGGCCTTGGTCTCCCAAAGTGCTGGAATTGCAGTCATGAGCCACTGTGCCAGGCCATGATTTTTAAATGAACGCTAACTTCAACCAAAACCAGAGACCAAGGTAACAAGCCTGCAACACCAAGAAAATCTCAGAATATAAGCTTGTACTTGTGGGTTTTTGCAAACCTCCACATCCCTCCTTTCTCTGTTCTCTCTTTACTCTCTCCAGGTTCCTGCCCTGGTCTCCCCACAGGTTTCTGTGCTGGAATCAGATCAGACTTACACTTCCTGCCATTATCATGTCATTATAATACAGGGAGTGGCTGGTGCCCAGGCTCCTTTGTTCAGCCCCTCCTCAGTTTTTCCTTGGAGATAACCCTGTTGCTAGTTGGTTTCCCTCCAAGTGTGTGCACGCCATATGTGGCCAAAACTTCTGTGATCAAAACTACTTAAGAGCCGGATGTTCTTTTCTAGTAGAGTTCTCTGATGCCCACTGATGTTAAATTGACCTATCTTTTTTCCATTCCTCTTATCCTTTGGATCAGTTTTCTGGCAGAGAGCTACCACTTTCATTTGTTTATATCTGTTTATTTCTGTAGCATGATCAGAACGAACTTTATGCAGTGTTTATTCTCTGTGATGATCCTTTCAGTCTTTTTCTTTCACCTACAAACACATTCAAGACAAGTTCCAAGAATTATCCTTCCGACCTCCCTTCTCAAGTTCCTATCTCATCTCTCTCCTTGTATTAACTCAATCTCATGTAATCTGAGTTCTGCCCTCCTTTCCCTAGGGAAATTGCTTTTCTAGATTATTAATATTAACCTGATTAGCAGATACAAGGCTTCTTCACATTCTTCATCTACTCATTTTGTTCTCTCTCTCCCTCTCTCTCTCTCTCTATCTCTCTCTCTCGGCCTTTGTAATAAGAAACTGTCCTGATTTCATAACTGGGCTCAGCCGGCATCTATTCTTCAGCCAGACTTTCTATAGGTATCCTTCAGGGCTCTGGAATCTCTCTTTGCCTTCCACTCTCTATGACTCAATTACCTCTGTATACAAATGATTCACAAACATGCTCCCCATTCCTGACCATGCATCTTTAATCACCTGTGGGACATCATTGAGTGAATAACCTATAGGTATTTGAAAATGAATATATACACCACTAAACACACACTATTCCCCTAAAAGTTCTTCCTCTTGACTCCAAACTTCCTCTATCTGTTATAGTTTATATATCAGTAAATAGATGTTAGATTCAGGGGTACATGTGCAGATTTGTTACATGGGTTATACTGAGTGACTGTTTGGGGACATCCTCAAGTACCTTATCTTTCTATTAAAGTATGTTTTTTCCTTTTCTTTATTCAAGCATTAAATCCTGCTAAGTAGTTCTTGTGTTTCTCACCCTCAATCCTTCAGTTTGGTCCTCTTGCTATTGTCCTAGGTCCAGCCTTCATTAAAGCTCATCAGGGACATCCCAATAGCTCCCTAGCGCTCTCACCTCTACTATCCTGTCACCAAATTAACTCTAAACCAGAGCTCAATCATTGCCTATCATTCTCCTCCTCAAAACATCCACTGGTCCCCAACTGCACATAAACTCAACTCTGCCTTATGAACTGGCTGCAGCAGATTTTTCCATGTTACCGCTCACTATGCCATCCCTTTTGTAACGGGTGCTGTGGTCACACATGCACTCCACTGCATCACAGAAATTTCCTACAATTTCCCGACTATGCTTTTCCTATGATGTCCCCTGAGTCTTCAATACTCTGACCTCATTTCCCTCGATTGAATTTCTGCACAGTCTTTGGGCCATGCTTCCTCTCTCAGATCTGTGAGGGATCTCTTCAGACAAAACTAATCTTGTCCCTCTCTTTTTTCTATTGCACTTTCTACCTTGACTCCCATTCTCACAACAGGCTGCAGTATTTCTTCTCTTTGTGACAATCTGTCCACCTCATTGTGAGTTCCTAGAAGCAGAAACCATATTTCATTTAACCATATATACTTACAGTGCTTCCTCCAAGTACTGACTTTCTCGGTGTAAGTAGATGCACAGTAAAGGCTGGCTCGGTTGTTACACTAGAAGAAAATAGATGATCACAAAAGGCAGTCTGTTCTGAGAAATTGTTAGATGCTAAGAAGAGCCCTAATATTTGTCAGACTGCCGAGAGTGGTGGACTAATGTCTTTCTTTAAAGTTAAACAGAGGAGTCCTGAGTGTGACATATCTCTTAAAGATGAGAAGCAGCTTCCATTGAGAAAGCTGGCTATTCCGATACTCCCTACTCCACTCTTTGTATTATTTTAAGTTAATAAAAGGAATTGTGTAAGGTTTCTAAAAAGCATATTAAAAAGTGAAAATCTATATATTTCCTTCAAATAAAACTCACAGGCACTGCTCTTCAGATAATATCTCGGGATTTTTTTTTCATATATTTTGTTCTTTTACATATTCATTTAGCCAACAAATATCTACTAAGGGCATGATCTCATCTTAGAGCTATGTAAAACATTTTGGTAATGAAAATAAAGCAAGATATGATCCAGGAGTAAGTAATTAAGAAGGCTTCCGTGGAATTGATCTTTGGAAGGGGGATTTTTTTTCCTAAGTTTAGATTCAGGGGGTACATGTGCAGATTTGTTACGTGGGTTATACTGAGTGACTGTGAGGTTTGGGCTTCTATGAAGTCCGTCACCTGATTGGTAAGCCTCATACCCAGTGGGTAGTTCTTCATCCCCCCCTCCCAGAGCTGCCTCGTATTCTATGCTGTATATGTACCACACTTTCTTTATCCAGTCCATCATTGAGAGGTACCTAGGCTGGTTCCGTGTTTTTACTATTGCAAATAGTCCTATAAAACACATACTAGTGCAGGCATCTTTTTGGTGGGATGATTGGTGCTCCTTTGGGAGCATAAACCCAGTTGTGGGATTGCTGGGTCAAATGGCGAATCTGTTTTTAGTTTCATTTGTTTGGCTGGTTTATTTTGTTTTATTTTTGAAGTGGGTCTCATGCTGTCTCCCAGACTGGAGTGCAGTGGCACAATCACAGCTCACTGCAGCCTCGACCTCCTGGGCTCAGACAATCCTTTCAACTCAGCCTCCCCAGTAGCTGGGACTACTGGCACCACCATGCCTGGCTAATTTTTTTTTTTTGTAGAGATGAGGTCTCACTATGTTGCCTAGGCTGGTCTTGAACTCTTAGGCTCAGGCAATCCTCCCACTTCAGCCTCCCAAAGTGCTGGTATTATAGACATGAGCCACTGTGCCAGAATATTTCTTTGAGATATCTCCAAATAAACAGATATACAGGTAGATGGAGACCTTGAACAACTATCATAATACTATAAGAAAGGGATTGGCAGTAGTGGGAAACTGCCAGGGGAGTGGGGACACACCTCATCAACAAGGGTACCTGAGTGATGAACATTTGTATACCTAACCCTGAATTGTATCACACATCTTTAAAATAAATAAATATATTAAAAAATCGTAACATGTGAGTTGTTATAAAATGGAGACCATAAAGTAAGCTGTCTGACCAGAAGAGATGGTTCTCCTCAAATGATAATGATGTATTGATACTAACTCCCTCCAGTGAAGTCAGGTGAAGGAGCACAAAGTGTGAATCAAAACTGGAGCTATTACAGTACAGAGAGGAAGGAGATAAAAGATCAGGCCCTCCTGTTGGGTTGCCCCTTGATAACCCTCTTCCCACAGTCCCAGGACCTCCCTGGAGCTGCTCTCAGTAAAACTAGAAAGTCACCAGTCACGTGAAAAACAGAAAATAAGATCAATTAGGTAGAGTGGGGGCCAAATCATAGGGTGCCATGTTTCCTGACCCCAGTACATACTCTTCATTCGGGTGTCTTTCTCACACACACAAGTCAGTTCCTTATACTGTGTAAACTAAATAAATTATCCTCTATGTCTAGCTCTGCATTTTGAAATTTTTGAGGGGACACATCTGGTCCCCCAAAACATTTTTGAAATTTTCAAACAATTGAATAAGTGGATGGCTGAGAGAATGCCAGCATCCACTGAAATAAACAATGTCTTCCCAAAGTCTTTGTCGCTAGTTCTCTGTGATCTTGTGCATTCTCACCCATTTCCAGCAGGAAATTAAGCTTTGAACACCTTGAGGCTGAGTCGGCCTTACCAAAAGACTCCACTGTGACTCGACCAATATCAGAGCTTAAGGATGCCCATTCAAAGACTTTATATAATGATTCCCAAAAGGAAAAATAATCCCAAAGTACAATTTTTTCTCAATACCTTAATTAATAATTCACAAGCAGCCAGGCTCAGTGGCTCAGCCTGCAATCCCGCACTTTGGGAGGCTGAGGTGAGTGAATTGCCTGAGCCCACGGGTTCGAGACCTGCCAGGGCAACTTGGCGAGCCCTCATCTCTACAATAAATCAAAAAATTAGCCGGGCGTGGTAGTGCGCGCCTGTAGTTCCAGCTACTTGGAAGGCTAAGGCGGAAGGATCGCCGGAGCCCACAGGTCGAGGCTGCGGTGGCCAGGAGCGGCCACTCCACTCCAGTCTGAGTGACAGAGTGAGACTCCAACTCAAAAAAAATATAATAAAATTAAATTAAAAAATAATAATTCACAAGCCAGGCTCGGTGGTTCAGCCTGTAATCCCGCGCCTTTGGGAGGCTGAGATGAGTAGATTGCCTGTGCCCACGGGTTCGAGAACCACCTGGGCAGCGAGACCTCATCTCTACAATAAACCAAAAAATCAGCCGGGCGTGGTAGCGCATGCCTGTAATTCCGGCTACTTGGAAGGCTGAGGCGGAAGGATCGCCGGAGCCCAGCAGGTCGAGGCTGCGGTGGCCGGGAGCAGCCACTGCACTCCAGTCTGGGCGACAGAGTGAGACTCCAATTCAAAATAATAATAATAATAATAATAGTTCACAAGCTTCTTGAAGGTGCATTCTTGGGTTGGCAATTTTACAGGTCTCAGAGGAAATGTGGGTCCTTTATTAAAAGTAATATCTGTTCATTTAAATAAATAGATAAATAAAATTTTATCAGGGTGTTTTTTTCATCTTTATTTTAGATGTGGGAGTACACATGCATGTCTGTTACATGGACATATTGTGTGGTGGTGGGGACTGGGTCCCAGGGGAGTGAGAAACACTCTTTAAGCACAATGTGGTCCTGCGGTCTGGCCAAAATCTCAGCACATACAAATAACCTTAGTATGTGGAAGAGACATCTGGGAGTGGGCTTAAAAGGATGACAATGGCTGTTTTCCATTATGTTCTTGTAACCTGTTGAGCCACAGACATACATAACCTTGTGCGCTTTTAACTTGGGGATAAAATACAAGTAGAGAGACAACATGATTAAGAAAGAATTAATGCATCTACATACAAGGCCAATAAAAACTGTGGAGTTTGTATTTCATCCAAATAGAAAAGTTTTAAGCCTCCTGTATTTATGGGGAAAGGAAAAGCAGCAGTTTGATTTTATTTTTTAAAAATTGAAGATATATATAAATATTTTTTAAAGACTGTCATCATTTTTAAGCTACCTCAAGCTTCCCCTAAGTAGCTATTACCTTTCTACATGTCTCTTATGTGTACAAACAAAAAGAAAAAGCCATGTCATCTAGAATTATAGGATTTTTTTCCAGTCTGTTTAGCAGTATGCTGGATGTGGGATTCTAATTTTTTTAAATTCCCTCTTTTTAAATTTTACCTTATAGCTATTATAGTTAGAGTTCTCTGACTGCATAGTTACCCAAATCTTGATTTCTGACTAATCAATCTCATTATCAGCTAGGACAAAGCATTTCATCAACATGTTTTTACAAGGCAGTTTCTTGGGGGCAGGCAACATGTTAGTTGCTGAGCTTGCACTGATTTTAAATGAATAATTAAAAATCAAACAAACATGTCAAATCTGCACTTGTCCTCAAAGTCAGAGTATGGGAAACAGACATCAGTCAAAAAATGATAAAAACAAATGCAAAGTTGCAATGTTCACATGAGATATATGGTATTTCATCCAAATAGAAAAGTTTGAAAACTCCTGGATTTATGGGATAAGAGGGGAACCCACCTCTCGGATGAATTCATGGGAGCCTTCCATAAGGTATAGCATGTACCCTTAGAGTGGGAGGACGAGTAGGAATAAACTAGATAAGAGAGTGGGTTAGAGCAGGATAGGGTGACAATGATGATCACATCAGCACAAAGGATAGAATGTCAGAAGATGCTGCTTTCAAGGCTCCAAACAGGACCAACAGGGTGTGGGGGGGGACGTCAGGGGAGTGGCATGGCTGCAGAAGAAACAGAGAAAATGAGGAGGGGACAGCAACGCAGAACATTGTCGGTCATGACACAACATTTTGGTTTTATCTTGAGCACAGTGCAAATCTACTGGGAAGTTTCCAGCAAGTGTTAGGGACAAGGTTACATGATAAGTCTGGCTTTCGAAAATATTGCTTTAGTTGCATTATTTGGGGAACAAGAGAGCGCTGAGGTAATCCAGAGGTAATAGTAGTTTGAACGAGGATAGCAGCTATGAAGAAGGAAAGTAGATGAAATGGAAAGATATGTAGGAAAAAAATCTACAGAAGACTGGCAGTTGTAGCTGAAAGAAAAAAAAAAGTGTCCAAGAGGGCTAGGAATTCTGCTTTGTAAGCATGAGTAATGTCACTAGTGAGATAACACTACATACCTACCAGAATGGCTAAACTCCAAAACTCCAAAAACATCAAAAGCTGGCAAGAATGAGCAGAACAGGAACTCACATTCATTGTGGGGATGCAAAATGGTACAGCCACTTCAAAGGCAGTTTGGCAGTTTTTTATAAAGCAAAAACATATGGTCCAGGATTGCACTCCTAGGTATATAGCCAAATAAGCTGAAGAATATGTTCACACAGACACGTGCACACTAATGTTTATAACAACTTTTATTCATAGTGTGCCCTTTAGTAGGCAAATGGATAAACAAACTGAGACACTTGTTTTCAAAATTTTCTCTGACATACACCTTTTACGCACTCAAACTGCATGGTATATTCATGCAATGGAACATTATTTAGCAATAAAAAGAAATAACTATCAAGCCACTAAAAAGACACAGAGGAAACTTAAATCCATGTTGCTAAATGCAAGAAGCCAACACGAAAAGGCTATGTACTGTATGATTTCATTATGGAATATTCTAGAAAAGGCTCAGCTATAGAGACAGGAAAAAAATGTGGCTGTCATGGTTTGGGAGGGAATGGAAGAATGAATCAGTACACAATGGGAGATTTTTAGGGGCGTGAAACTATTCTGAATGATCCTGTCACAGTGGATACATGACATTATACGTTTGGCAAAACCCATGGAACTGTACAATGCAGAGAGTAAATTCTATTATGAATTATGGACTTTAGTTAATAATAACATATCAATATTGGTTGATAAATTGTAACACATGTACCACATCCATGTAAAATATTAATAACAGGGTAAACTGAGCACAAAAAGAGAGGAAATATATAGAAACTCTGTACTTTCTGTCCCATTTTTCTGTAATCCTAAAACAGGAACTCACATTCATTGTGGGGATGTGAAATGGTACAGCCACTTCAAAGATAGTTTGGCAGTTTTTTATAAAGCAAAGATATATGATCCAAGATTGCACTCCTAGGTATATATCTAAGAAATAAAGCCTACTAATTAAAAAAAAAATACTTCAAATACATTTTCTAAAAAGGAGATGGATGTTAATGATATTTATGTAAACAAGAATGAAAAAGAGCCAAGTTTAAAGAAAAATCATCATATCTGTTTCAGATATTCGAAGTGTAAGGTACTTTTTTTTAATAAATATTTTTTATTATGATATTGTGGGGTACAGTTAAGGGTTAGGTATACAAACATGCTTCGTGTAAGGTACTTTTAAAATATACTTGAAGGATATGTGGAAGAGAGTTGAACTTACAGGTCTGGAGTTCTGAAGAGCAGTCTAAGCTGCAGATATAAATGTCAATCCTTTGCAAATAGGTGGTATTTGATGCTAAAAGCAGCGATGGAGTCTCCCAGGTGAACTTATTCTGACTCACTGTACACTTCAGCCTGCATGCCATGCTTGACTGTCACTGGCCACTAAAAACATAAGATCAAGAAAGGAAATAAAGGTGGATGGTTTTATTTTGTACTGATTTTAGTTTTAGTTTTAGTCTTTGTTTTTGCTTGAGTGCGTAAAAGGTGGATGTCAGAGAAATTTTGAAAACAAGGGTCTCTGAGAACCAGCCTATACATAAAGAGAAAAAGATGACCCTGGGGCCAGAAAAAAAGTCTTTTCCAGCTAAAGCAAAAGTCACAAAAGAGAAAGAAGCAAGGTGGTAAAGACAAATTAAAGACATAGCTGCCCTCTCTTTTGGTGAAATTAAATAGGATGCTGATGATTCATCCAAAACCAGGGTGGGCAAGCAGAGGCTACTGCATTACCTGTGGATCTGTGGAATGAATACAAAGTGACTTGAGAGTTTTATAAATCAGTAGAGGTTTGAGCCGGTGAAAGGGAGAAGTTTAACTGGGATAGCGTTCAGTAGATATTTCTGTGCTAATATTTATTGCATATATATATTACATGCACATATATAACACAACTCTGAAATAGCTGTGCTATATGCCCCATTGAAAATAAATTCATCTTGGCTTCTTAAATGAAGAGAAGTTAGTGCATATAAAGAGAACTTCAGGAAATTTGAGAGAATGGGCAGTCTGGAAACAGGAACAAGTTGCATTCACAGTTTTGCATACTAACAAGGAGGCTTATATAATCATTTCAAGGTGAAATGAGTAGGGCTTAAATTCTCAGGTTCCAAGGAATTCTCACGTATCTAGATGTAGCCTATAGAAAGTATGTCCTCAAGACCAACCCAGACAATTTGGCAAGACCTCATCTCCACAATAAAATCAAAAATTAGCCTGGCGTGATAGCACGCACCTGTAATGCTGGCTACTTGGAAGGCTGAGGCAGAAGGATGGCCGAAGCCCAGCAGGTCAAGGCTGGGGTGGCCGTGAGGGTGCCACTATCTCCAGCCTGGATGACAGAGTGAGACTCTGACTCAAAAAAAAAAAAAAAAAGAAACTATGTCCTATAACTGATTTTTTTCAATGTGGAAAAATATTTTGACATAATTTAATATTTTATATATTATTAAGAATACAGATACAAGGACTAGAACACTACAGGAATAATCCATAAAACAAACAATTTGGGCAAAAATTTATATGCACATATTCATTGAAACAGGGACCTCTGGAAATAGCAAGCTAGATAATTCAAAGCAAGCGTCCCACTTGAAACAATTGAAAACCATAGGAGACAGAAAGCTAATAAGATTGTGAAGATCTGTCAGGACACAAAAGAGGGTAGAGTACAGCTTTTTGAGCTCCTTTTTTGGTAACATTTGTTAATTTCAGAGAGGATGGCTAAGAAGGTGAGACATAATTTGGCTCATCTTCTGAGGATAAGGGGATAGAAATAAAAGGTTATAACCTACTAAGAAAGACATGGTCACTCCCTTTCCTTTTGGTTGGGAGCACAAAAGGGTTATAACTAGGAGTAAGAGTGAACTAGAAGAGGGAAACTGATACATCTTCATAGGGACGAAAGCCTTAGTTTCAAATTTTTTTTTATCTCTAAGATTGGATTAAAGTGTTCCTATATTGCCAGTCCCTCAAATACCTGGCATAGCAAACTATAAATCCTTCTCTGAAAGAAGATAACATTATCCAGGCCACACACTGTTTCTACAAATAGTTCTGCAAATATAATGCCTAGAATGCAACCATAAACAGCAGAACATATGAGAATGAAGAGACAAGTCAATGTGAACAAAAAAAAAACAGAAACAATAGACAACAGAAGCAGACACATGAGGTGCAGTTTATCAGAATTGTCATACATAGACTTTTTAAAAAACTACTGGGGTGGGGTAGAGAGGGACATAATATCAATAAGGGTACCTGATCTCAAACCAGGCAAAGTGGGGACCAAAGGGAGGCCCAAACTTTACCTGTACAATGTCCACTGGTGTAGCTAATCTTGAATTGTACCCCACATCTTTAAAATAAAATATATTTAATAACCATACTCACTATATTCAAGCAATAAAATACTAGATTTAAAATTTTAGTATAAATTAAAAACAATTGAATAAGGACCAAATATAAATTCTAGAACTGAAAAATTAAATAACCAAAAATAAGAAATCAATGAATGAACTTTAGAGCAGGTTAGACATGACTGAAGAGATAATGACAAACTAGAAGGTAGATGAGGGGGAAAAAATGCCTCAAAGGAAATAGAGAGAGAGCAGAGCACTAAAAAATTAAAAAGGAAAGAAAGAAATTGACATATAACAAATATTCATAAAATCGAATACACAGATTTGGAGTGAAAAAGAGGAAGGAATGAGACAAAAGGAACAACAAAGAGATAATAGCTGCAAGTTTTCCAGAAATCTTGAGAATTTTAGGCAAGATAATATGATAAAATAAAATAAAATTACACACAAACACATCATATCAAAATGACTAAATATGACAATAAAAAAACTTAAAAACAGGCTAAAACAGGAGGAAGAGAGATTATCTTTTAGTGATCAATAATTAGAGTAATCTCTGACTCCGCAACAAAAACTGTAAAATTTAGAAGACATGGAATATCTTCAAAATGCTGAGGAAAAAGCTCAGGCAATGTAAAATTAAATTCCGAGTGAAAATATCATCCAAAAATTAAGGTGCTCATAAATGGATTTTCAGAAGTACAAATATTACCAGATTCACCATTTTCAGATCCACATGGAAGTCAATAGGAAAGAATACTGCTTAAGCAGAAAGATAGCTATCTCACATGGGAGATCTGAGATAAACCAAGGAAAAGAAAATGTTAAAATTCAGGAAATACAAATTAATGTTGATTACATAAATCAATAATACTAATAATGTCTCAAAATTAAAATATATAGTGAAATGAAATATGAGACAACAATGGTAAATAGATTGGAAGGGGGGAGAGAGAATGAAAGTTCACTGCATTCTGGGTAGAAGTGACTATTAATATTAACCATGTAAGGATACTCTTGACCTACAGAACTATTGAGAAGATAGTAAGAGTGTACATCCTCTAAGCACAGAGAAGAAAAATAATAGAATGATTCAAACAGATAAAATGGGAGAAGAAAATGGATTACCGTCATTTACTGTATAATGACATTTCATTGAAAAGCCACATATAAGACAGTAGTCCCATAAGATGACAATGGAGTTGAAAAAATTCCTGTTTCCTACTGATATCACAGCTGACATAATGGTAATATAATATCATACTGCAACATATTACTCACACGTTTTTGGCAATGCTGGTGTAAACAAATCTACTGCCAGTCATATAAAACTATAAGACATACAATTATGTACAGTACATGATATCTGAAAGACATAATAAATGACTATGTCACTGTTTCTGTATTCACTATAATATACTTTTTATCATTATTTTTGAGTATATTCTTTCTACTTATACACACACACACCAAAAGTTAACTGCAAAACAGCCCAGACAGGTCCTTCAGGAAATATTCCAGAAGCAGGTATTATTATCATATAAGATGATATCTCCATGTATGTCATTGCTTCTGAAGACCTTCCAGTGGGACAAGATGTGGAGGTAGAAGACAGTGATATTGATGATTCTGAATTCTATACCTAGAAAACCATAGAGAGGCTGTCAAAAACCTTGCACAGATAAGCAACTTTGGTAAAGTCTCAGGGTAGAAAAATCAATAACAAAAGGCAGTTGCATTTCCATACACCAGCAAAAAGCAGGCTGAGATCAAATAAAAAACACAATCCCATTCACAATAGACACACACACAAAATGAAATACCTGGGCATCAACCTAACCAGGGAAGTGAAAGACCTGTACAATAAGAACTATAAAACACTGCTCAGTCTAAGAAATTAAGGATGATACTAACAAATCCATGCTCACGGATTGGAAGAATCAATATTTTCAAGATGTTTATCCTATTCAAGGCAATCTATAGATTCAATGCAATCCCTATGAAATTGTCAACACCATTTTCACAGACCTAAAAAAAAATACAGAATTCCATGTGGAAGCAACAAAAAGCATGAATGCCAAAGCAATTTTCAGCAGAAGGAACAAAACTGGAGGTATTATACTTCCAGACTCTAAACTATATTATGTGCTACAGTAATCAAGACAGAATGGTATTGGTACAGGAATAGGCACATAGACCAATGGAACAGGACAGA
The DNA here is from genome assembly GCF_000164805.1 of Carlito syrichta. Taxonomy (NCBI): domain Eukaryota; kingdom Metazoa; phylum Chordata; class Mammalia; order Primates; family Tarsiidae; genus Carlito; species Carlito syrichta. The sequence goes on from NW_007255661.1 coordinate 163,017, forward strand.
GAATCCAGAAATAAAAACACAGTCCCTCAACCAATTGACAAAGCCAACAATAACAAACATTGGGGAAAGAAAGCTACATTTAGCAAATGATTCTGGGGAAAATGGCTAGCCACATGCAGATGAATAAAACTGGATGCTTACCTATATACAAAAAGCAACTCAAAATGGATCAGGGACTTAAATGTCAAACCCCAAACTATAAGAATTTTAGAAGAAAACATAAGGAGCACCCTTCTGGACATCAGAATAGGCAACAAACTCATGACCAAGTCCTCAAAACAATTGCAACAAAAGCTAAGATAGACAGATGGGACCTTTTCACACTGAAGTTTTTGCACTGCAAAAGAAACTATCAAGAGAGTAAAGAGACAACCCACAAAATGAGGAAAATATTTGCAAGCTATGCATCTGACAAAGGCCTAACATCCATGATCAACAAGGAACTCAAATGAATTTAAAGGAAAAAAACAAAAGATCCCATTAAAAAGTGAGCAAAGGACATGAACAGATACTTCTCAAAGGATAACATAAAATCAGCCAACAAACACATTTTTAAAATGCTCATAAAATCACTCTACCAAAAAAAAGAAAATATCTGCACATACGTTTATTGCAGCATTATACACAATAGCAAAAACATGGAACCAATCCAGATGCCCATAGAAAGTGGACTGGATTTTTTTTTAATGGAATATTATGCAGCTGTAAAAAACAATCAGGGCCTTTTCAGCAACTTGGATGCAGCTGGAGACCATCATACTAAGTGAACTATTGCAGAAACAAAGAACTGTACTCACTCATAATCAGGCCCTGAACACTAGTCGCATCAGCATAAGAGTGGGATCAGCAAACACTGGCCACTGCTAGAGGAAGGAGGAAGGGCAGAGAGTGGGACAAACACGTGAAAGCACACAGGGTACCTGGTCCATGATCAAGGGAAGAGAGAGCCAACTTGAAACCCAAACTTCGCCTGCATGCAGCCTATTTAAGTAGTTAATCCTCACTTGTCTCCCACAACTTTATAATAAATAAATAAATAACAACAACTACTCGAGGTAATTGACACCCCCCAAGAAAGTAAATGAACAAATAAAAAGTAAAATAAAAAAAAATTAAAAATAGAAAATGGTTTATAGAATAAGAATATAAGGAAAGAGAATATTTTTTGTATGGTTCTAAGGAGTATTTGTGTTTTCAGCTAAGTGTTACTGCAAAAGAGTCAGAAAGTTAAAAAGATTTAAATGCTTATCAAGTAAAAAAGCTACAGTAAGCTAATTATATGTCATAGTAAATAAAGGATATTTTTAATAAATTTAGTGCAGTCTAAGTGTATAAAGTACAGCATAGTGTTTAAAAGTCGCTACAATAAAAATAAAATAAATTAGCCGGGCATGATAGCACATACCTGTAGTTCTGGGTACTTGGAAGGCTGAGGCTGGAGGATCGCTGGAGCCCAGTAGGTCGACGCTGGGGTGGCCATGAGCAGGCCATTACACTCCAGTCTGGGAGACAGAGTGAGACTCCAACTCAAAAAAAAAGTCTTCATTAGTGTACTGTAGTTATGCCCCAGGCCTTCACATTCACTTGCCACTCACTCACTGACTCACCCAGAGACCACCTTCCAGGTCTGAAAGCTCCATTTATGGTAAAAACTCTATACAAGTGTACCATTTTTAAAAACATTTTATACCATACTTTTACTGTGTCTTTTCTACTTTTAGATAGGTTTAGATACATTGCATTAAAACTGCCTGCAGTATTCAGTACAGTAACATGTTGCACAGGATTGCAATCTTTGAGCAATTGTCTATACAGTATAAGTTAGGCGTGTAGTGGACAATACCACCTAGGTTTTTAAGTATACTCCATGACACACTATGTCACACAACAACATAGCCAAACTACTCAGAATGTACCCCCAGCATTAAGCGATACATGAATGCATTGAACAGTAATATTGCAAATTTAAACCAAAATGCATCAGTAATTTCATAAAAGAAAATGAACTAAATATTCTAATTCAAAGAAAAAGAAAAGCAAATAGAAGAAGATCATGAAAACACTGACTGAAAGAAAATCGATGTCACATCAATACCAAAGTAAAAATTTAAGAGTAAAAGCATTACTAGAGAGAAGGAACCACAAAGATAAAATGTTTGACTTACCAGGAAGATACAAAAATTTTAAATTTTTGGCACCTAATACCTTCAATTCTCTAATGCAAAAATCTTTATGGGACTCGAAGAAAGAAACTATCATTTAATCAAATTGAAGAATTCTTTTTTTCTTTCTTTTTCTTTTTCTTTTTTTTTTTTTTGAGTTGTAGTCTCACTCTGTCACCCAGGTTAGAATGCTGTGGCACGCTTCCGGCCATCGCAGCCTCGACCGGTTGGGCTCAGGCAATCCTTTCGCCGCTTCAGCCTTCCAAGTAGCTGGAACTGCAGGCATGCAGCACCATGCCCAGCTATTTTTTTAAAATTTCTTTATTGTAGAGACGAGGTCTCGCCAAGTTGCCCAGGCTGGTCTTGAACCCGAGGGCTCAGGCAATCCTCTCACCTTGGCCTCCCAAAGTGCTGGGTTTATAGGCGTGAGCCACCAGCCCAGCCCATATTGAAGAACTGTTAACACATCTCTCTCAGTAGCTGATAAAACAAGCTGAAAAAAATTAGCAAAAATATAGAATATTTGAGTAGCACAACTAATTAATTTGATCAATTGAGCATATATTGTATAGAATAATTTTCCCCAAAACTGCAGAATACACATTTTTTAAAACACACTGAACATTTGTAAAAATGAATCATGATTTGAGTAATTAACAAGCAACAACAAATTTCAAAGAATTAAAATCATGTAGTATCTCTGACAAAGATTCAATTTACTTATTAATTAATAACAAAAAGATAACTAGAAACATCATATCACTCATAAGCGGACCTTGAATATTTACCATAATACTATAAGAAAGGAATTGACAGAAGCCGGAAACTGCCAAGGGACATGGGCAGGGGCACATAACATCAATTAGGGTAACTGATCTCAAACCAGGCGAAGTAAGCACCAAAGGGAGGCCCAAACTTTACTTGTATGTTGACCATTTGCATGTATACCTAATCCTGAATTGAACCCCACATCTTTAAAATAAAATAAATTAAAAAAAGAAAAATCATAATATTTTTAAGCAAAGGAACACAGTTCCAAATAATTCATGTATCAGTGGAAAAAAACAACATTTAAATTACAAAACATTTTAAAACAAAGTGTTGCTATAGTCTGAATGCTTGTGTCCTTTTCAAAAATTCATGCTGAAATTCTAACCTGAAGGCAATACTATTAGAAGATGGTGCCTTCGGGGAGGTGATTAGGTCATGAGATTCACAGTCTCTTGAATGGGATTAGTACCCTATAAAAGAGAACCAGAGAGCTGCTTGCCCCTTTCCCCATGTGAGGACATAGCTAGAGACACCATCTCTGAACCAGAACATAGCCTCACCAGACACCATATCTACCAACACCTTGATCTTGGACGTTCAGTTTCTGAAACTGTGGAAAATAAATTTCTGTTGTTTATAAGTGCCCCGTGTACCTAGTATATGGTGTTGTGCACATATACACAATAGAATATTATTCAACCACAAAAAAGAATGAAATCCTGCCATTTACAATATGGATGGAACTAGATGCCGTTGTATGAAGTAAAATAAGTCAGTCACAGAAAGATAAATATTGCAGGTTTTCACTTATGTGTGAGAACTAAAAAAAAAAAAAAATTGAACTCATGGAGACAGAGTTTTTGTTACCAGAGGCCAGGAAGAGTAGGTGGAAGGGGGAGATATGCGGGGGATGGATAAAGAGGAGTTGACAATGGATACAAAAATAGATAAAAGGAATGAGATCAATGTTTGGTAGCCAAATAGAGTGACTACAGTTAACAATAATGCATTGCAAATTTCAAAATAACTAAAAGAAGAGAGTTGGAAGTCTCCTAAAGCAAAGAAATGATAACTGCTTAAGGCGATGGGTATCCCAATGCCCTGATGTGATCATTACACAGTGTGTGCATGTATCAAAGTATCACATGCACCCCATAAATGTATACAACTATTAGGTAGCCACAAAAACTAAAGTTAAAAAAATGTTTAAAGAAAGTTGCTGATACAGATGTTGCAATACATGTCAATGAAAGTGAATGGACGTGACACACAAAGAAAACTAATTCACTGAGCATAGTGGCTCACAATATAATCCCAGCACTTTGGGAGGCAGAGGTGAAAGGATTGCCTGAGCGGAAGGGTGAGACCTCATCTTTACAATAAATAAATAAATAAGTAAGCAAACAAACAAACAAACAAATAAATATTGGGAGGCAGAGGTGAGAGGATTGCCTGAGCCCAGGGGCGAGATCTCATCTCTACAATAAATATAAATAAATAAATAAAAATTAACCAGGTGTAGTGGTGTGATGGCGCATGCCTGTAGTTCCAGCTACTTGGAAGGCTGAGGCAGAAAGATTGCCTGAGCCCAGCAATCAAGGCTGCAGTAGCCATAAGCACACCACTGCACTCTAACCTGGGCGACAGAGCGAGACTCCAATTCAAAAAATAATAATTAGAAGAAGGATAATTATACACACTCATAAACAAGTTAATGAAAGCAATTATAAGAGGGGGCATGAAAGCAATCCCTCAGGTGTTCTAAGGAAGCAAAAAGAAAGAAGACAGGAAGGAAGGAAGGAAGGAAGGAAAGAAGGAAGGAAGGAAGGAAGGAAGGAAGGAAGGAAGGAAGGAAGAGAGGGAAAGGAAGGGAGGGAGGGAAAGAGGAAGGGAAAGAGAGGAGGGAGGGAGAAAGAAGGAGAGGGAGAAAGGAAGGCAGAAAGGCAAGGCAAGAAAGTGAAAACAAAAGTAAGTTTTGATTTATCCCTTAAGATTGTATTTATGACTTTTATTCTTCTTTCTCCCTCAGGAGGTTTCAGGATGCTCCCCTGAGGCCAGAAAATTTTGCAACCAAACTTCAAAGAGTAAGATAGGATCTAAGAGAACTCAATGGGCAGAGCTTGGAGATGACTGTCTACCTGATTTCCAGCAGAGTAGCTCTGCTTTTATTTGTTTAAATACACTGGCTTTCTCTATAAGTCTAGATTTAAGGGGTTATTTCTTTTAAGCCCTAATTTTGTGACCAAAGAAAGTAAATCCCAGAGGATGGAATGACTATCCCAAGGTTAAAAATAGATCCTGGCAGAGAGACATCTGGTTAAACCAGGTCTTTGGAGTCCTCAGATGTTTTTCCGAATACAACAGAGGTGACTTAAAGTAATCCCTAAAACAAAGTAAACAAGCCAATAAAAGAAACAAAAATTCCCTTCTGTTAATTACCGTGACTACTGTTCCCTTCTGTGAATTACCATGACTTATTATAATTGTTCCTACTTTTACACTTTTTGTCAGAAAGATCTCTGGACTTCCCCTCCTCAAGTCTAGATTTGCTGTACTCCCTGAACTTGATCCCTCAGTTCCCCAAACCTGTAGGAGCTTCCTGACACACAGCCAGTCAGCGCTGGCCTTTTGCCTATCACACCTCTGTAACTGCAAAACAGAAAAGAATTATGTCCTAGTCTAGGAACATTCAGAAATCTCATCCACATAATCAAGCAGATGAATACAATAAAATTAAATTGTTAAATAAACATTCAGAAATATTTAAAATTTAAGGTTAAAAAAGAAGTATAAACTGAATAACAATTTGTAAAAAGTGTATCTTGCAAAAATGAACTAAATATATTGTATATCTGTTACTTTCTGGTAGAAAATAATTTGCTTAAAAATGCTGTCATATAATAAAGAGGTCAGCATAACATATGTTTCAGCGTAGTTGAAAAGGAAGGTTAACAGGGTTCATATTTTGGCCCCAAACACTGGTAGATAATGAGAGTCTGTGGCCAAAACCACAACCAGATAGCAAAATAAAATCAAACTCATAAAAATCAATATTTAAACAGTTGCTGACACATTTCATCTACCTCTTTTTTCTCTAGCAAATCTCTACCCAGACATACTTGTCATTTACATTTTAAGATTCTCAGTGACAGTGAGAGGGAGATGGCACTGGGTACTTACTTCTGAGTAAAAAATGCTGAGCCCATAAAAACATTTTTAAAATAATGTTCTTCTTGAAGATGAGTTTATAAACTCCACGGCTGATCAGTACCATCATGTAGTGAAAGCATCGTTTGCACAAATTCTATAGAAGCTCACTGATGTGTTAGGATCCTGTCGTAGACAATCTCAGCTCATCACCTAGTGTTTGCTTCCTTCTTCTTACTTAAGATCCTGTGAGAAGGAATGTAACTAGGTCTCTACCAAAGGCTTGCTTTCCTAACCTCATTAGGAGATAGGGTTGGCACCTTATTATGAAAGGGACATTGAGCAAAGATGTGTCGGTGTGGCATTTGGGAAGGAGTGGCAGCCCTGATAAAAGGGACAGATGCTATTAGCAAGGGTCTTTCCTCTTCTGGCATTGAAAAGCATACAGTTGCTAGAATTGAGATAGATATCTTACAACCGTGCGCAACAATCATTAGGAGAAGACTAAGGGAAAACACTCCATAGCTTCCTAAAATCACATTCATAGAAATCAATATTTAAACAGTTGCTGGCACAGCACATCTACATCTTCTTTCTAGCAGATCTCTACCCAGACATACTTATTGACATCTTAAGATTTCTCAATGGCAGCTAGAAGGAGATGGCACTGGATGCTTACCTCTGAGTAAAAAGGAGTAAAAAGTGCAAAGCCTCCTCCCCCCAAAAAAACTTCCTACCTCCAGAACACGTGTTATGTGAGAAAAACAGACTTAACAATTTTTAAGACTCTGTAAGTTGAATATGCCCTTACTTCCAGCTAAAAGCATTTCTAATAGGCTTTTTTATAATTTTATTCGTCTGATTGAAATCTTTCTAAAATACTGCATTAAAAATAATACATTGGATTTTATTTTACAGTTTTTCACTAATAACTCAGCATCACGTTAAGATGTGAAATTAAAACTCTTTTCTAAATTACACCAGCCAGAAAAGAAGCATTTCTACTCTCACCACCTAGGCTGGGGCTCGTATGAAGCAACGAGGCACACTTTGGGAACAAACTTTAAGGGCAAGTCAAAAGTCTCAATATCTAGATAAATAAAATATGATTTAAATGCAATTTTAAAAATTAATGCGGGCAAAATCCATGATAAGCAAAATATCCAAATTTCAGATAAAATTAGGATCCATCTTACTAATTGTTTCTTTTGCCTCAGGTTCCAACTTGTCTCGGTACAGCATTACTCTCTCACGACTACCATTGATGTTATAACAGAATAAATGTCTTGTCTTCTCTTGATCCACAAGAATTGAAGATGAATAGAGAAACTAAGAGACCAAGGTATTTAATTCGACAATTTTAGTGCCTTCTATGTATCCTGTAATGTACATAAGGTTTGTGACTGTTTTGTTTTGTTTTGTTTTTATTTTTGTTTTGCCCCTTCTGCTATTTGGATGCCTCTGTTCACTTACCTGTGGAATTCTAGATAATGATTGGAGTTACCTGAATTCTCTATTCAACATCAGTGGAGAATCGTGTTAATTTAATGGTGTCCTAGTCAGACTTCCCCAAATCCATAAAGTTATCTAAATACAAGTGTATCTTTAACACTCATACACATATACAAACATTTCTGAAATACCCTGATTTGGCTCTGCAAGCATTAATTGAGCAATTTATAGTCATCAGGTGTGGTAGGATTGGAGCAGGAACAAACTGAAGAAAAAGAGATCACTCCCTATGTTGTTTACAATATTTTTAAACTCTCATTTCTCAATTACATATGGGACTGAGATGTACAATTCTGTCTTATGATTTAATGTCAGGTGAACTGATGATAGAACAGCTCATATTTCAAGAACAAAGAAAACTTTCACAGTAAATGTGGAATTGGACCATAATTATCTGTCTTTCAACTGTCTCAATGGATGAGGAACTGAAAGCAGGTGCAAATGTGGGACAAATGTCTGAAAGAATAATGATGGAGCATGGGCCAGGGGTATTCTCCAATCTACTGGGAATAAAATTGACTGGATTAGTGCCTTTGAAGGGAGGAGGGGTCAGGGAAAAAAGCCCTTTTCCTTTCTGACTCTAGGAAAGCCCATGTGGTTCAGAAAGGGCAGGATCAAGCCCTAGGTGTCAGATGTTGGCCTTTTTATGCCATCAAATAGCAAGACGAGAGTCTCTTTATGTTCCCTACAGGATATCAGTGAAATTAGTGATGAGAGGCAACATGCATCAGTGAAAACTCATTATGACTCATTTCTTTTCAATTATCTAAGAGTCTCCCTCTGTGATAAAGGAATCATCAAAGAAATGAGACTTAACTGATTTTAAATGTTTTTTTAAAAGTCATAAAGAATTGAAGATTCCATAAAGTCGAATTACATCAAAGGCGAGTCATTTGCTGCATCACTGACAAGCTTTTTTTTCCTGCCATGGAGTCAGAGAACCACATCTATTTGACTCCTAAAGTGGTACCTTCAAAACCTACTTTTCTAATTCAAGGCAGAGCATCAATAATCATCATCTGGGTTTGAAGTACAGATAAATACTATATTGAAACCCTTAAGCAAGGCACAGCTAATGTTCTGTATATCCTAAAAAACTGTATATTTGTTATTTTAATTTAGAAGTTGCCTGATAAAATGGAAAAGCATGGACTTTGGGGTCTAGAAAGAACTAGTTTCTTGTTTTAGGGCTTGTTTTTTCCTTCCTACTGCACTTCCCATCTTCTTGCCTACTTTACCACTAATCATTCTCGCAAAGAATCAGGAAATCTACAAGAATGCAATTGACTGTATCCCTTGGGTCCTCTGAGGACAGTGCCTATGATATCCAGGCAGTACCTCTTTGATTTTCAGCTATTATTTTAGATTTTCAAACCATCGATCATCAACTCAGATCAAGGAGCTCACATATCTACTTTTTAACCTAGTTGATATTTATAAGGCATTACACTAAAGGACAGCAAAATACACAATCTTTCCAAGTAGACATGAAACATTCACCTACATACCATATTCTGGGTCATAAAACAAATTTTAATAAATTTATAGTGATACAAGTATCTCCTCTGACCTCGACAAAAAAATTAGAAATCATTAGCAGAATGATAGCTGAAAAATTCCAAAATATTAAAAAACTAATAAATTTCTTTTTCATTTATTTTTAATTGACAACAATTATATATATATATATGGGCACAATGTGATACTTTCATATATGTATATAGTGTTGGATTAAAGCAAGTTAATTAATATATTCATTACCTAACATAGTTACCATTTTTTGTGATGAGAATACTTAAAACTTACGCTCTTAGAAAATTTGAAATATATAAGACATTGTTATTAACTGTAGTCACTATGTAGTACACAGGTTCAAAAACTTATTTCTTCTGTCTAATTGAAGCTTTATATCCTTTGACCAACAAGTCCCCATCCTTCAACATATCCCCACTCCTGGTAATCATCATTCTAGTCTCTACTTTTTTGACGCTTTCAACTTTTTTAGATTCCACATATAAGTGAGAGCATGCAGTATTTTTTTTCTTTGTCTGACTTATATAATTTATCATCCTTGGCTTTTTCCAGTTCTGAGGAAGAATGAGTTCAACTTTCCTGTTCCAGGTGGACATTGGCTGTGGGTTTGTCATATATAACTTTTATTATTTTGAAGGGTTTTCCCTCAGTTCCTATTTTGCTGAGGATTTTTATCATGAATAAATTCTGGATTTTACCAAGTGCCTTTTCTATGTCTGCTGAAAACAATCCTAACACTCGGATGAAACCAAAAAAGAATCAGGATAGCAAAAGCAATCTTAAACAAAAAGAACAAAGCTGGAGGCATCACATTACTTAACTTCAAATTGTACTACAAGGCTGTAGTAACAAAACATCATGGTACTGGTACAAAAGCAAGCATATCAGCCAATGGAACAGCTCAGAGAATCCAGAAATAAGCCTAAATAACTATAACAACTGATCTTTGACAGAGCAGACAAAAACATACACTGGGGAAAAGACAACATACTCAACAAATGGTGCTGGGAAAATCAGATAGCTACATGGAAAAATGAAACTTGATCTCTGTATCTCCCCCATATACAAAAATTAACTCAAGATGGATTAAAGACTTAAATACCAGACCTGAAACCATAAAAATCCTAGAAAATAATCTAGGAAAAACTCTTCTGGATATTGGCATAGGCAAATAATTTATGGCCGACATCCCAAAAGCAAATGCAACTAAAACAAAAATAAATAAGTGGGACTTAATTAAACTAAAGAAGCTTCTGCACAGCAAAATAAATAATCAACAGAGCAAATAGGCAACTTACAGAATGGGAGAAAATATTCACAAACTACATTTGACGAAGGATTAATATTCAAAATCTATAAACAACTCAAAGAAATCAGCAAGAAAAAAGCAAATAACCTCATTAAAAAGTGGGCAAATGGCATGAACAGACATCTCTCAAAAGAACATATGCAAATGGCCAACAAACTTATGAAAAAAATCTTCAGCATCACTCATCATCTGGTAAATGCAAATTAAAGCCACAATAAAATACCATCTTACGTCAATCAGATTGACCATTATTAAAAAATCAAAAAACTGGCATGGATGCAGAGAAAAGAGCACACTTATACACTGCTGGTTGGAGTGTAAATTAGTACAATGTCTATGAGAAGCAGTATGGAGATTACTTAAAGAACTGAAAGTAGATCTACTATTTGGTGTAGCAATCTTACTACTAGGTATTTACCCTAAGGAACAGAAGTCATTATATAACAAAGACACCTGTACCCACATGTTCATCACAGCAAAATTCACAATTGCAAAGATGTAGAATCAACCTAAAATCCCATCAACCAATCAGTGGATGATAAAAATATGGTTTATCTACATCATGGAACACTATACAACCATAAAAAAATGAAATCATGTCCTTTGCATCAACATGGGTGGAGCTGTAGATCATCATTCTAAGTAAACTGACTCAAAAAAAGAAAACCAAATGCCACATGTTCTCACTCATGTGGGAGCTAAACAGTCACAAAGAGGAAAGTGACTGACACTGGAGACATCGGTAAGGGGGGAGGGGGAAAGGAGATCGGGATTCAGAAACCACCTATGGGGCACAATGTTCTCTATCTGAGGAATGAGCCATCTGAAACCCAATCACCAACACTAACACAATACGTCCATGTAATAAATATGCATGTGTACCTCCTGAATCTAAAAGTAAAAGAAAAAACAAAACAGATTATACAAATACTAAGGGGAAGTATGGGGAACTATATTTGTATGATTTGAGAGCTCATACTTTTTCACTTTGTTTAATTGTCATCTTACACATACAAATAAAGTCTCAAAATTTTCACATTCAAGAAATGAATAAAAAATAAACATGGAGTGCAGATAACTCTTCAACATACTAATTTCACTCTATTTATTAATGTTTCTGTAGTCCTCCATTTAACTATATAATTTCTCTGTTTTGATTGTCAATCCACATCCCTTCAAAAACCTACTGTGTTCATTACAGTGATGAGAACCCACAAGGAAATTACTACCCATAGTCCTAAGCCATCCCACAGACATGTGTTTGGCCCACAGCATACTTTACCAAAAAATCCATTAATTTGCCAATCTTTTTTCAAGTTAGAAGATTACATAATCATCTAAATGTCTACCTTTTTTGAAAAATTGGACATCGTGGCCATCCTAGGGCTATCTTCCATTGTGGCAACATTGCCTGGGGCTGAGTAGAGCATGCTGGTTTCAGAGGTACAGGCTATTCAATTTGCCACAGTCAGCCTGAACTTGATTTATTCATCTTTATTCTTGCTAAGCAGCTTTTAGACATTGAGTTTATAACCCTTAAGGTTGATGAGTCAGTGGGACTCCTGAAAAATGGCACTAAGACCTAAAACATTTATAATCTCCAAACCACTGATAGGGAATAATAATAAGTATAATCATAATAAGCATTGATTGAGTGCTTCTATGTGCTAAGCACTGTCCTAAATGTTTTACACAGAGGACCGTATTTAGTCTTCACACAGCTCTGACAGGATCACCAAAATGATCCCTATTTTACAGGTTAGAATACCATAGTACAGAAAGGTTAAGTTGACCATATGGTTCATAAGTGACATTGCTGGAATAAAATGAGATGTGAAGCTTTTCTGAAAAAATCAAGTTCCATACATATCTAAAATGTATTACCAGTGTTATCGTTGGTGTTACAACATATTAATTCAACGATTTACCTTGCAAGAAGGCACAAGTCTTGTTATTAAAAAATACCATCTGCCAGATACGTGCTCATTATTCAATTTTATTCCTACAAATGAATAAAGGAAATATACAAATGAAAAATACATTAAAATATGTTAAAAAGAATAACCCTGGGAACATAAAATATAACTATGATAATAGATTCGGCTGTAGAAGCTTGTTAATTTAACCTTAAATCTTAAGATTATCACATTAATTCATTTTAATTTTCAATTCACTGAGATTTTGTTTTGTTTTTCAGATAGTGCTAGGCATTTTATAAAACCTGACAATATTTTTTCATGCTTCTCTGATGTAGACCCAGTGATTGAGACTATGTTAACACCGGTGTATCCAGCCTTTATACTAATCTCATTGCCTTTCCTGATGTCTTTCTACTCCTGCAGTAGCTTAAGGCTATTTTTCAACAACAAAACAAAAAACTTGAAAAAGGCCATTGTAGGTTTTATTCAAAGAAAACCTCCTCCTCTCCCATTTGCATTCCTTGGATATGAACTTTATTTGATGTCCCAAAAGTCGTACTGTAAAAGCAGAGTTTGAACGATAGTAACGGATGTGATATAACAGATGTGATATTTCAGTGCCTATGTGTTATTAATGACTGACAGTATTTCACTTTACAGTTTGTGAATGTCTCTCACATTCTGTCTTTAATCTTCACCATAACTCTGGAAGATACTAAGGCATGGATGGTTGGTAATATCATAATATAAATGTGACTTATCTTGACATAGAATATTATGGTCATATAAAAATAAAGGTCATCAGCTGTGAATTTCTGTATTTAGATTATTATGATTTCATTATGAGGATCCAGAAGGGTCTTTACGGATCCTATGGACCAACAACTTCATTTTCCAAGAAGGGAACCAACTCTCAGTGAGCTAGTGCAGAGCCAGGGTAAGAAACAATATCCCTACTCTCATTTGTGATAGCTTTCCACTATAACTCTCCTTATTGTCAGAAAATAAAAAGGTAAAAGAACACACAGTTTTCCTCTGATTGCAAAAGTAGCTTCTACAAAGGGAGACCCCAAAAAAGGGAATTATTTTTTGGAAGGCAATTCCCTTATAGTATAGGCTTCCCCGTCCAAGTTAGTGTTCTAGGAACTATCAGCATCCGTGTACCAACTGGCATTGTTGTGGGAGGCTCTGTTTGGCTTCAGTGAATTATTTTTTGGAGATTCTTTCAATGTGTTTGCCCATTTCATGATTGGTGATTTACAAGCACACCTACCCATGCTGTGCTGTTTAGCAGTTTTTGGTCAAAACCGGCATGACCCCCATGCCCCACACTCCCTAGTCACCCAATCTCACACTGAGTGCCTTTTGTTTGTTTGTTTCGCTGGATAAAAAAGTCATCAAAGGAAAAAGTTTTGCTGTTGTAGAAGAGTAAAACAAAAACAGCAGAAGCACTAAAAGCCATCAAAACATCAAACAGGGAGTGCTTTGAAAGTGATTGAAGTGTAAGCATATAAGAGTAAATACACATCTTTTTATAAATAAATTCCAACTTTTGGGGGGTCTTCCCTCATATATACAGGGATAAGATATAAGGAAGAAAACTTAAGCAACCATAAAATATAATTAGTATAACATCCTTGTGGATGAAAGCATATATATTTTCTTTAGCAGAAGAGACAGGCAGTAATAATCTCCATTTCACAGACTGTAGTTTTCAACGAAGAAATCTCACTTCTGAACTTGAAAGTCATACTAAATACCCATTTTATAGGTTACCATGCAGATTTTTAATTGTCACAGATTATTAACATTGCTCTTTCAGTTATTCAATTGTATTCTTGACAGCAGAAGTGCAATTCCACTGTATAAAGTTTCTATAACCAATTTTATTGACCATTACTTACTGAACTTTATGCTGTGTTTAGCGATATTCAGTGTATGAAGATCGAGAATAGTGTACCTGTCACCAACGAACTAGCATTCTAGCCTCTTAACAACTTTAAAGTTGCACCAAAAGTGGATTGTTTATGTTCCCAGGGGCAACCCCTCCACTTTTGCCTGGATGTCATCTCTTCCCATGCATGTCTTAGCAACACTCCAGTGGTTGTCTTCAATCCTTCCTCAATGTCTACTTCTCTACTGGTTAGCTTCAATCAACCAACACACTGAACTTTGTCCTCCTTAAAAAAAAATTCCTATAATTTAAAAAATTCCTTTGCCCTCACATCCTTCCCTAACTGTTATGTTTTTCTGCTCTGCTTGATAGAAAAACTCTTGAGGAAGAGGCATTGATACTTTCTCCTCTTCTTTTCTTCCCTTCTCTATTGACCCATCACAAATCAGACTCCTCTGTCAAGGTCACTAATGACCTACACCTTGCTGTATTTCGGTCTTTTTCAGTTTTTTCTTCTGTCTTTCCAGTCCATTCTCAGTCTTCATTTTCTTTTACTCTATAGCAATATGTGACTCAATATTTCACTTCCTCATCTTAAAACACATTCTTCACACAACCTCCATGATATCATGCTTTTTTCTTTTTTTCTCTGGTGACTTTTCTTTAGTCTCTTTGCTGAACATGTCTCTGCATACAGTTATCTCACATCTCTACCGGCCCTGTCTTCCTTAATGATCACATTCATGTTTATGACTTTATGCATCATCTACATGATTCCCAAACTTATATCTCTAACCTAGATGTCTGAATTTCTCTGTGAAATCCAGGATCTCATATCCAACCTCTATTTAACACCCAGTATTATTCTTCAATATCTGATGAGCATCTCAAAATTAACTGGTCAAAAGTCCAACTCTTTATCCTCAGACCCTAACAAAATGACACAGTTTCCCTCCACTTCTCTTCCCCATCTCTGCTAATATAATTACTCAGTCCTTTTAGCTACACAAGTCCTCGCTGGGGTCTGATCATGCTTTGCAGCAATCACAACACCTTGCCCTGACAATACTTGTTCTTATCTATTAATCAGGATTCTCCAGAGAAACAGAACAAATGGATGAATAGATAAACAGTGATTAGATGAGAGAGAGAGAGAGAGAGAGAGAGAGAGAGAAAATGCATTATAAGAGCTAAGAAGTTTCACTCTGCAGTCTGCAAGCTGGGGAAACAGGAAAGTTGTGTTACAGTTCTAACGCCTATGAGCCAGGGAGTCAATGGTATAGAAAAGTTTGAAGTCTGAAGACCTGAGAACCAAGAACTCTGAGGGTAAGAGATTGATGTCCCAGTTCAAATAATTAGACAAAGAGAGTAAATCCTCTCTTTCTTCATCTTTTTATTTTATCCAGACTCTCAGTGGATTGTATGATGCCCTCTCACATTAGAGAGAGTAATCCACTTCACCGGGTCTACTGATTCAAATGTTTATCTCTTCTGCAAACACTCTCAAAGACACCCAGAAATAATGCTTAACCTTGACATCTGGACATCCTAGTATCCAGGCAAGTTGACACACAAAATTAACCATCACACCTTCTCTGCTTGATGCTTCTCCTAGGCACCTACCACTGCCTGACATACAAGTACTAGAATGTAAACCCCACAAGGCCCCAGCTTGGTCTGTTTTGTCCACTACTGTATGCTGACAACCTAGAACTCTGCTTGTCTTGTAACAGGTATATAAATATCTGCTAAATGAAAACTATCTTTCAGAAATAAATATCCCTTGATACACAGTCTTTTTTTTATCAATAGAAAGTCATCCTAATTCTGTTAGCTTCTCAAATCCTCCTGAATCCTTCATTTCCTCTCTTCTTCATCCACTCCAGGTACTCATACTGATGGCCCCAACTTGCACCCATCACCACTCAGAGATCCATCACCCCAGAAACCTCCAGCATCCTGTCTCTGCTCATAATCTTCTGGGTCCTCCAGAGGTCACCAGTCGGCCATCCTTCCTGGCCTCCGTTATACAACTCAGGCCGCCTGGTTGTTCCCTGACCAGCTTTATGAACCAACACAACAATTCAATCCTCTTGCCTTTCTGATCCTAACAGTTCAATCCTCTTGTCTGCCTTCTTGTAGTTTTGGTTTGGTTTGGCTTCTTTTTAGCATTTAACCATAGAAGTCCCTGATTTAAAACAGTATATCTCCAAACGTAAGCAACCCAGCATAAACCCAGTCTCTAAGCCAGACTGCCAAGGTTCAAATAAATATTGCTTTTAATACTCATGAGCTATGCAAATTTAGGCAAATTTCTAAAATTGAGACTCAGTTTTCTCATTGGTAGAATGAAAATAATCATTGTACTGATTTCAGAGATGACTTGTAGAGACTAAATAAACTAAGTTTTTATTACTAAGCTACTATTACCATCATTATATCCAAAATGTTGAGCATGGCAAAAGAATATCATAAAACAGCACATACATTTGTTGTCCTGCATTGTGTGGGTCTTCCATTCTTGCTCAGCAATGTGTTTTTTGATCCTTAGTTTCCTGCCCCTCCAAATCTTCACTCTCCACTCAAGCACTTAACCTCTAAGAGTGCCCTCATTTCCATCCATCTTTTCCTCTTTCTTCTACTTCTAGGATGAGGATTCATTTTACTCATGGAAGCCTTATCCATTTTTGCTCTTGATATCTTCTACTATGATGAATTTCCCCTTCCTGTTTCCAATCCTTAGTCTTTTTTTCACTACGGGCACTATTTATCAGCATATTAAAATTATCAAGATTATCCAGTAGGCTTTTTAGTTTTTACTTTTCCAAGTTTCTTTTATTCTGTGATCCCTCTTAGACTTAGACACTGTCTTTGTAAGCTCATGCTTTTCACTCAAGCTTCTTGAAAGAGTAGCCCGGTCTCACAGTATCAATTCTCAATTTCCCATTAAACACAACT